>NC_083770.1:19539973-19757473 GCF_963514075.1 Conger conger | reverse complement strand
TATGTCATTGTTTTGAACTCAAATACTTTTCTGTGCTAGATTAATCGTGCCGGGTGCAATTGAGCCGACCAGGAGGACCAGAAGGGGCAATTTCATCGTTTCCCATACACCAGACAAGCTCAGTAAAGTGTAGAAAAGTATTTTAATGCAAAACCATTATGTATTTGACCCAGGTCGGGGTCAGACATCCGTCAGCTAATCCCAGTCTTAAGAGGAAGGTCTGCGGGCCTGAGCCAATCAGAGAGTGGCAGGGGGCCTGTGTAACAGCAGAACAGCCCGTTTGACCGGGTGATTGCCGGAGTGGCAGAATTCACCTTGTGACAGGGGTCACAGAGGTCAGCGTGACATCAGTAACAGTAACACCGCACAAAACCCAAAACTAAAACAACCGCTCCCCACCCCGCCAAACCCCAACACCCCAGAGGGAGGGGCCGAAAACTGAGACAGATCCTACTGACACATTGAGTCTCAGAGTCAAATCTGTCAAATTGAGTCTTTTATTCAGCCAGGGCAGTCACAGTGAGATTGAGAGAGCCCTGGAGCCTTCATCAGATACTCAGCCGAGCACAGACCCCAGACCAGCCCACACAGAGAAATACCTCACAACACATTTTACATGCATCTGCTATGCATTATGAAATACATTTGAAATACAATTCAGAAATGGGCTATACTGCATTGAAAATACATTTATCAATGATTTTCCATGCAATGGAAATATATACTGGAAAGTCTATGAAACGACCGATTTGTACATATCCTGACATGCATCAGTAACGCATATTAAAATGTATCGGAAATGTATTTATTTTTTCCTGTATGGAGCGTGTTGGCCTGAGACCCACACCCACCCAAACTGCACCCTTCCCCTCTCTCTCCTCTGGGAAGAGCCCAAACTGCACCCTTCCCCTCTCTCTCCTCTGGGAAGAGCCCACGCTGAAGATGTCCCTGTGCTCATCAACACCTCCTGCCCCCTGCGGCCCCTCTGGGGGGGGCAGGTTGAGACAGAAGCCCCATCCCCCTGGGGGGGTGGACACAGTTAGGTGAGCACTGAGGATTTCACAACAGCGGAGAGAGAGAGAGAGAGAGAGAGAGAGAGAGAGAGAGTCACCTGACTCACAGCACCTGAGGCTCCCTCTAAATCAGTGTTCCGCACCTTGTGTAAACACACACCCCCCCACGCACACCCACACACACACACACTTCCTGACACAGCAGTGTCACAGTGCGTACGTGCTCAGAGGGCACACAGTACATCCCTTTTCCATGTTCTCCCACAGGACTGTGTGTGTGTGTGTGTGTGTGTGTGTGTGTGTGTGTGTGTGCCTGTGTGCCTGTGTGTGTGTGTGTGTGTGTGTGAGTGTGTTTTTTTACCCCGCCCCCCCTTCCAATTGTGCATCCTACATTATTTTAAAAAAATTCATAGAGTAATATTATAATTTTTTTTAAAGAATAATAATTGCACTTATGATGACTGTTCATCATGCGTGTTTTGCTATGCATGTATGTTTTTAACTTATTGAAGAACCTATGCATTTGTAAGACTGCTAAGTGTAAATGTCTGTGTGAGAGACCGTGTGTGTGTGTGTTATCTCCCGATTCTCTATCCTACACCTGCGTAAGTAGGCAACAGCCTGTCAACAGACTCAGCAAACCGCACCAGTAACTAAACTCTGTGTGTCTGTGTGTGAGTGTGAGAGAGTGTGTGTGTGTACAGAAGTCACAGAAGGACCATGGGCAGCTTCAAACCCACACAGGACATGTCAGATGCAGCAGTACATGCGTCTGGTTTACACAACACCACCGCTGACTGCAACACCACCGCTGACTGCAACACTACCGCTGACTACAACACCACCGCTGACTACAACACCACCGCTGACTGCAACACCACCGCTGACTGCAACACCACCGCTAACTACAACACCACCGCTAACTACAACACCACCGCTGACTGCAACACCACCGCTATCCAGTCCGGACCGGCTGAAAATAACCTGTTAGCACCACACCATGATCAGGTCTTCAGGATGTGAAACTGACAGCAGCCATCAGCCAAATGTTGGTCAATGTTATCTGTGGTCGGTAAGTCTGTCAACGCTGCCAGCCACTTCTGCAGGTGACCACCCATCACAGGTCCTGTTCGATACTACATATCTAGCCTTCTGCTAAAATGGGTGAAATTGACCGGTTAATTATGGGATGCACTAGTAGACAAACCTACCCAGGGTGTTTGTTACTAAGCAAAACTCATTGGAGAGAAGCACCAAACAAGCAGAGGTAGTTACATTAAACTCTGTCAGAGCAGCACACAGACTTGGTCTTTATTCCTATGAGAAAGGCGCGGATGTGTGGAAGTAACGGCGGCTCCTGAGGCGGTCCGCCCGGGCAGAGCCCTGAGCCGCGCGGTCGAAGCGGGTTCAGCGGGTTCGTTCCGTCACGGTCAGCGAGAGTGCCCCCAGCTCCTGAGGCGGGAGCCAGCGTGCCAGTCACCTGATGAAACTCAACGCTGCCTCACCGTCCCGCTGACCCGCTGGGGATCAGCGTTTCACAGCCAGCGCCCCAGAGAGCACAGACAGGCACGGGCTTATGTGTGTACACTGCGTACAGGGCAGGGGTACTTATGTGTGTGTGTGTGTGTGTGTGTGTGTGTGTGTGTGTGTTGGATGTGTGTGTGTGTGTGTCCGCGTGGAAGACTGTCTGCATATCTATGTGTGTGTGTGTCTGAGTGAGTGAATGTGTATCTGCACGTTGGCTGTGTGTGTGTGTGTGTGTGTGTGTGTGTGTGTGTATCTGCACATTGGCTCTGTGTGTGTGTACGCATCTACATGTTTAGCTGTGTGCTACAACACACACATCAGTTCCTCCTCCCACAGCAGAACGCATCACCGACTCAGCGATTTCCATCTTCAAGCAGAAAAGGAAACAGGTGTGCGGCGCTTTAGCTTTAAGTCCAACTCATCCACCTCAGCCATTTCATGCAAAATCACCCTCACCAAACAAATGCCTCCAATTCTTCTCAAATTCAAGTTTTGCTACATCAATATTGGGGGAGGAGCAAACTCAAGCAACTCAAAAACAAGTTTTCTGAAGTATTATACAGCGTACTTTCATTTTCTTATCTGTGCCCAACATGCTGAAGGGTGGGGCTTCCCTTAGAATAATTTGTTACCCTATAATATCTACATTTGCATGATAAAGTTAATGTTTTTTTCTGAGGATAATTATATTTCAACAACTACCTTAAGCACCACTATCTAAAATACGGCAATTGACCGTGCTCTACTGAAGTTCATTTTTTCTCTTCTTTACAGACCGGCTGGACAAAAGTCACTTGGCCAAAATATGCTAATCTATCCTAAATGTGGGTTAAACGAGGTCAGTGAAGTTCAAGTCAACCAATAGCCTACTTCATTGTCCTATATCGGGAATGAGGTTGGCAGAGCCTACCTACATACCCGCACCACGAGAGTATTTGACACACCGTTGCGTGTTTAGTGAACCGACACACAGACACAAAGAAAGTCAAATAAATAAATCGTGTACAGTAATACACCGGTAACAGAAGCGAAGAGCTATATTTCTGCATTCACAGCAACAACTAAAGAGACAGGCGCAGACGTATGTCATAGTATCGTTCCGCAATGTTAGCTAACAATGCATCGCATTTTTCTAGTCTTTGGTGGAAAAAGCAGCACAACAGTCACAGCCAGACACGTGACCCACTTTGCTTGCTAGACTGAAATTTCTCCATACCTTCCAATTGCCCCAGAGCTGATCCACATGCCACACCGCCCGCGTTCACTCCGCGCTCCCGTTACCCGGGCGCTGGAGCCTGGAGGACGAGCAACTGCAGCGAGAAGAGAGGCGGGCTCTTCTGGGAACTTTTCTGGGCTGCACCGTGGCAAACTCGGGCGCTCTATCACAAAGGTAGCATCTCCGCTTCGCTCTCAAGCCCCTTGCGCCGAGCGATACTGACAGATTTTGCAAGATCAGTCTGTTTGCGCCCTGCAGCTTCCGATTCTAGTCATTTATGTCAATTCGTGTGACTTGACACCGCTTCGGTCGCAACTTGACATATATGCACAGCCTGGTACTTTTTTACGGGACGGACGTACTGGCAACTCGGTTGCTTTGTTTTTGTTCCTCCAGCTGATTTTCCAACTGTCTTCCCCTTGCGCTATACGTCACGGCCTCCGCCCCCAGCCTGTCATTCTGAGCGACACGGCCAAAAACAGCCAATCGCAAGCAGGTGTTGACTCTATCCCCCCGCCCCCTCACTTGAAAATGTACCGCCCCCTTACCGCACCAAGTTCCTTGGCCCCAGCACAAGAGACGTGCGTGCATCCCCCTTGCTTCCGTTATGGGTTCCTGTGTTCAAAACAATCTTTCTGAACGAAGCGCATCACTTCGCCCACGCTCGGAAAGAAAGGACAATACTGCACATAAACGTCGAATAAGAAGTCAGACACCAGGAATTCATGTCATACAGTGCAATTACTGTGTTACTGTGGCAAATTGTAAATATGTTCATTGATTCTTCGTTCTGAATGAACATTTTTTTCAGTTTTACCGACCCATTCACACTTTTCAGGATCGGAACAATTTTATTTAGCTGTGTACATTCTTGCTAAATGGTATCGTAATTAGTCGTTTTTTATGTTTTCTTTCCTTGATACTGTAGCTATTTAATCATACCCACCAATGTCACCAAGTGCTCCGAATGCGTGGAACATCTTCACTCATTCCTATCATTCATAATCCCGACACAGTCAACGGAACATACTCAGTGAACACCGGGGAAATAAACAGCGCTCTCTGTACATACAGTATCGTAACCTACCAATCTCGTAGCATATGTACCATGCACACAAGCAGTACATGGTGTTCCGTTTAATACCGCAAAGACCAGTGATCAGCCTACAGCTGAGACCAATTTTCTATGTCTTACGCACATTAAAATGTTTCCTGCTTTTCCGAGGACTCTTAAAAGGATTGCCCGCAGCTCAGAAAACCAAGGAATGCAGAGCTTATTATCCGGTGCAAGGAGAAAATCAACACTTGGCGTGATGGTGTGATCAAGAATAACGACTTTTTTTCTTTGTAAAATTTTTTCTAATCGGGCGTCGGAGCGATAAACCGCTTCGTTTAATCAGTGTTCATAAAGAATGTGTGTGAAGCATTAGTGCCCTTCTCGTCCCAAAATCTCAGCGGCACATTGGCCCGTATCCACCGCGTAGCTTACTCATCTAGCGCTCGCTGCTTCAGGCTTTACAGTCAGACAACAGGGCTCTTTCAGTTGAGTCAGCAAGACGGTAAATCTATTTGCCAGCCTTTAACATGCCCAAGCAGACACCAACACCTTCCTAACATTTAAACATGACAAAGAACAGCCAGGGCACTGTTGGTCCCCCATGGTCCTCTCTCATCCAGATCTGACAGAAGTGAAGCATGGCTAGCCTGACCTCTAGTGGCGGGTATATGTATTGCAAAGATGGCCACACAGGTGGAAGAAAAGTAAAAAGGCCACATTTCAGTCCAACTTTTTCTGTAGATAATGAAATTTGCTACACTAGGGATCCATTTGGACGGATGTTGATTTTCAAATGCCAAACCAAAAGCAAACTTCAAACTATTCATTCAGAAAGTAAATGTTTACATTACATTTTCTGACAAAAAAAGTTTGAAAAGTTTAGAAAAAGATCTCCTCCCCTCTCAACCCTAGTGTAAAATCCAGCTACGACCAGCTTGAAATGACCAGTTACCAGCTGTCTCAAAACATAGCTTCAGCTGGTCAACCCATGACTGAATATGGAGCTGGTCTGAACTGGTCACCCAGCTACCAGCCGTTTGAAAACCTAGCTTGAGCTGTTTTTTTCAGCAGGGAAGAAAAGACACCCCGAACTCTCTGAGGAGACAGAGGAGCTGAGAGAGACAGGGGGAGAGACGGTGGGGTGTTTTTGTCGCGGTGGCCTGTCACAGCTCGTCTGAAACACAGACCGCTGTCGCTCCAGCGCTCCTGGGGGAGGCGCGGGGCGGGGGGGGGGGGTCACGCGGCGTGAGAAAGGGGAGCCCTCTGCTCCCCCTGGCGTGGGGGTAAAAGAAGAAAACAAAAAGAAACGGGGCTGAACGGCGGAGAGATTCGGGCGAGTGGGTGAGCTCAGGGGCTTGGGATTTTATTTTTCTGGAACATATCCCAGGGTCCATCTGCAGAAAGAATGCCCTTTCTCCAGAGGCTCTAATGAATCAGGCCTCAGAACAACAAGGCTTTCTAAGGAATATGCCACCTTCAGCCACTAGGGGATCAGGGTAATTCGAGTGCAAAATGTTTCTTTTGCACTACATATTAGCTGTGCACAGTACACTGCAAAAAAGAACAAGTTTTCTAGTCTCACATCGAGACTTAAAATCTTAAAATGTCTTTGACTTTTTTGCTAAGTAATAAAAAAATATTGACAAGTTTGTCTCAATTCAAGATTTGCCAATGGAATAAGAACATGTAACGTGTCAAGCAAATATTAACTTAAAACTACTATTGTCTACTTGAGAGAAAAAAAAAGAGTCTCATCACAAGACTCGTTAAGACAGTCACTTTTGCAGTGTACTGCCTCCCGGTCTCGGCCAATCGGGAGGCAGAACAACAAGCTAACCCCGCGGGCCCGTGTGGGAAAAGCAGGGGATTGCCTGTCTAAACTGGGCTGATCCCCGTGAAAGCAGGGTAATCTGGGATGTGTGCCGCTGTCCATCCAGCGTGACCAGGATGACACAGGGCTTTGGGCGCGTGGCGGTGCGTGGCTGACAGTCTGCTGTAACTGCAACAAGTGACCGTCTTAAACAGCCTTTTAGTCGGATAAGAGGATGTAGAGAATATTAGTCTTTTAATGAGAGGATGTAGAGAATATTAGTCTTTTAATGAGAGGATGTAGAGAATATTAGTCTTTTAATGAGAGGATGTAGAGAATATTAGTCTTTTAATGAGAGGATGTGGAGAATATTAGTCTTTTAATGAGAGGATGTAGAGAATATTAGTCTTTTAATGAGAGGATGTGGAGAATATCAGTCTTTTAATGAGAGGATGTAGAGAATATCAGTCTTTTAATGAGAGGATGTCGAGAATATTAGTCTTTTAATGAGAGGATGTAGAGAATATTAGTCTTTTAATGAGAGGATGTAGAGAATATCAGTCTTTTAATGAGAGGATGTAGAGAATATTAGCTTGTCTCAAGTTACTGTTCGCTTGACAAGTGTGGTTTTCTTACCCCGTTGGCAAATCTTGAAGTAAAACTGTCTCACCTCATTAGCAATATGTTTGTCTTATGTAGCGAAAAAGTAAAAGAAAAATAAGTTATTTTTTGTTTTTTGCAGTGCTGTGGGTTTCCTTTTGGACGGGGGTGTTGGCAGGTCACCCAGGTGTTGTCCCCCAGGGCTCATCTCCATAGCAACCCCCCACTGTGGACAAGACCGCTGATCTCATCGTGGCTACACCGGGGCTTGAACCACCAACCTTCCGAGTCCCAGTCAAGCACCTTAACCACGGGCTGCCCTCTGTTAATGTATGACAGGAAGATGTGGGTGTAAGTAAACAGACATTTTCTCTCGCACCTGCACATCCGGGGGGGTTGTTATTTAGGCCGCGCCCGTCTCTGGACCCGTGACACAACTAGGTCACCTCCCCTGCTCCCACTGAAGAGGCGCTAACGTGCTGGAGCTAAAAACGGTCCGGCGTTCAACACCATCACGCGTAGAGTAGCCCTTTTTAATCAGGGGAGTGTGTGTGCGCGTGCGTATGTGCGCGTGTGAGTGTGAGTGTGTGAGTGTGTGTGTGTGAGTGTGTGTGAACAGATTTGCTGCACGGCTGTCGGGATCACAGATTTTGGGGAGGGAGGGGTTGTGTCCTCCTGGCAGATCTGCGCTTGCCGTCAGGCTGTGCGTTTGGCACGGGGACCCGGTTGACGGTTGTGCCGCGCGGTCAGCAGGGACCGCTCGCTCGCACGTGTTCTCTGGCGTCACGGACCACGCTGGCGCTACTGAGCGCGCTCAGACCAGGCCAGGAAGACTCGCAAGCAGCCTGTGGGTTTGAAGAACCAGATGTTCCACTCTGCGGTCGAGAGAAGAGGAGAGGGCTCTGTTCAATGTAACCACACAGATGTTCCACTCTGCGGTCGAGAGAAGAGGAGAGGGCTCTGTTCAATGTAACCACACAGATGTTCCACTCTGCGGTCGAGAGAAGAGGAGAGGGCTCTATTCAATGTAACCGCACAGTGCTTGGTCCTTAGCACAGAGTTCTAATGCATTTAGGCATTTGCTTGTGTTGATTGTTACACAAGAGCTTTGCCAGTCTCTTGGTGATCATGATCAATTAAACATGTTACGTAAGGAAACAAACAAATAAATGAAACAGATAGTTGCTTCAGCTTGTAAAATTAATCACAAAGTGCCCTGTGGCTACAACACTGCAGAAGCCGCACTTAATTGGGGCAGGCTGCATCAGGCTCCTCAGACACAGTAATTTTGTAGACTGCAAGTTTTTAATCACAGTCCCCTTTTCAGCACTTCCAGACTGTCAGCACACAACGCAGTTCTCAACTCAATTTTTCGAAATACTTTTCCAAAGGGTTATGGCGGGTGTACATAATACGATTTCCTCACAGGTTACAATGTCAGGAGCTCGGATGCCCTCTCTCTTTACGAGGCCAGAAGGTGGCAGCCGATCAGATTACAGCATAGACTATACCGGAATCGAATCTGCTCTGAAGACCACACACCTGACAAATTCAAGCCACCTATCCCCAAAAAATTTTTCACATGTCAAAAAACAATCGGGAGCCCAGAAGGAGTCGGGTCGGGTCACACAGCCAGCAAGTAGCGACATTAAGACATCTGAAAAAAACAAAAACAATCGGGAGCCTGCAAGTTGTATAATGTAAACTCTCCCTTCAGGATAATTCTCACTGCGGTTGGTCACATGGCCCGCTGTACTGTACTGCAATGGCAGGAAAGCTTTAGCTGTGCTGTATTCTTTGCATGGCACGTTCCTTTATAGCAGGTAGAGTATACGACCCGTCCCGTACGGTGGACACAAACAAACACTGATCCTGCTGAGCTGATTGGGTGACGTAGGGCCTATTGTTAGCGCTAAGCTTTCTGCAGGTATGTTGACAGGCTGAGCGGGGTGGGGGTGGGGGGGGTGGGGGGGCTAGGGGAGGGAGTTTGGCATGGGGGTGACAGCCGCCCCCCTGTCCCCTCTCTGTGATGGGAAACAGGTTGGACGTCCCACGGGCATCACAAGACACCCCCGAGGTGTGCCAGCGCCAGGGAACACGCGTTCCTTCACCCTGACACCAGGCCCTTTTACAGGCATGCAGCAGCACAGGGGAGGCACAGCCAAACACCTCCCCAACACCACCGAGTGCTGGTCTGATCTGCTGTGTGGTGCAGGTCTGATCTGCTGTGTGGTGCAGGTCTGATCTGTTGTCTGGTGCAGGTCTGATCTGCTGTTTGGTGCAGGTCTGGTCTGTTGTTTGGTGCAGGTCTGGTCTGTTGTTTGGTGCAGGTCTGATCTGCTGTTTGGTGCAGGTCTGATCTGCTGTGTGGTGCAGGTCTGATCTGCTGTGTGGTGCAGGTCTGATCTGTTGTCTGGTGCAGGTCTGATCTGCTGTTTGGTGCAGGTCTGATCTGCTGTCTGGTGCAGGTCTGATCTGCTGTGTGGTGCAGGTCTGAGCTGCTGTGTGATGCAGGTCTGAGCTGCTGTGTGATGCAGGTCTGAGCTGCTGTTTGGTGCAGGTCTGATCTGCTGTGTGATGCAGGTCTGAGCTGCTGTGTGATGCAGGTCTGATCTGCTGTGTGATGCAGGTCTGAGCTGCTGTGTGATGCAGGTCTGAGCAGGAACGAGGGGTCTGTATCACCTCCGCCACAAACCCCTCCCTATATTCATCCCATACCCCCCCACTCTTCAGCAGGGGTGGTGTTAAACCCTTGTCTTCTCCAGTGCAGGGGTAATCTCATTAGGGCTATACTCAGCCGGGTTTATGGCAGCTTATTTACTAAACAGAGCTGACCCAGCACCATGAACAGCTCCACAGTGTCAGCCATTTTACCTGTATTTTTTTTACACTGGGGAGTCCATGTGGGGCTCCCTGGGGCAGCTACACAGGGCAGGTGTTTGGGTGTGGCGGTCACAGGTCATCTTATCCCACAATGCACTACTGGAAGGAGCGGCTAACCGAACCCTTGAACCTGCTGACCCGTACTGGGACCGGCGGATTAGCCAATCAGCGCCCTCAGTCGGAGTGAACTGTACTGTTTGCTCTAAAGGAATCATTACACAGTACAAATACCAGCTCCATATTAGTGCTGTTGACCCCAACACACACACACACACACATACACATACACACACACATGTACACATACACACACGCATGCACACACACACTTACACATACACACATACAGACTCACACACACACACACACACACACACACACACTCATGCACGCAGGCACACACACACACAGAGAGACACACACACACTCAGCGGCATGTTAAACTCATTCATCCTCAGATCCTCAGTAATGTTGCCCTCTGTCCTGGGCTGATTTAGCAGGACCCTGCTAAGGATTTACACTGGCCTGCTACTGCTGAGAACATCACTCTCAGTGCCTCTGACTACAGACTCACTCTCACTCACCTGGGTACTGACTGCACTACAGACCCACACCACCAACAGTCTCACTCACCTGGGTACTGACTGCACTACAGACCCACACCACCAATAGTTTCACTCCCCTGGGTACTGAACTGTGAAAATAATCTATATTAATGATACTCAAATGAATAATTATTTAACTTAATAATAATCTAATTTGGATGGGAACTTTTGGCGACAATAAATTATATATTTTTAGTATGATACCACAAGAAAGTATACTGAAGAAAGTATATGCTACACTCTCAGAAAAAGGGTTCTTTGGCTTTTTAGTTCTTTATGAAACCCTCTATCATAGGTATGAAGATATGTAAAATTTTGGCCCATTTTACCTGACGAAGAACCCTTGAACAAGATGGGGTACTTCTATGGAACCATTTTTTGGGGTTGTAACTAGAGAGAAATTTTGTACCAAGAAAGTCATTTGAAAATACGGCTTCAGCACTTTTTGCAAAACACTCTGAAATAGTTTATTGTTACAGAGGCACGTGGGTATTCATGCAATTACAAAAGATGAGGATTACAAAAAATCTCTCTTTCACAAAAGAGCTCTCCTGTTATTTCTTCCTGACGAGGAAAAAAACAAGGGAGGCAACTGCAAACATTTATCTAAGTGGTGCTTAAGGCAGGAGTCAGATTTCATCACCACCACGTGCCATATGTAACAGTCTGTCAGAAAACACTTTCATCACACGCATACTCCATGTCACACTGCACGTGCTAACAGGCAGAGACAAACAGAAAGCCTGAACAAACAGTCTTTCAGCATTCTGGACATGACACAGATACGGCAGGTCTGTCAATGTACTCTTTAACCCTTTGAAGAGTAGTTTTTTCTGGAATGTTTTTTTTTGCTTTCTCAAAGTTCTAAGTCAGTGTTCTAGAGCTGGTCATTGTTTTCAATTACCAGTAGTGATTGTTACATCAGCATCAGAATGTTCAGTTAGGAACATTCTAATCATGTATTTGTGACCTCACACCTGAACAAACCCAGGAACAGATCTATCGCTCACAGGCAATTCCAGTTGAATGGGAGGAAGTGGATGGGGGACAATTGATAAACATCTGAAGCATTAGCAAAAAAAAACAAAACAAAATCAACATGGCCCCAGTCTGCAAACCAGAATCACAATCAATGTAGCTGCCCCACATAAAAAAATACATATCGTACCAGCTTCATGAGTGTGTCAAAGCAATACTACGTATATTAACTGGGGCAGACGGACAGCAAAAACATGAAAGCAGTGAATTAGAGGTGATAAAGAAGCAAAGAGGGAGATAATAAGAGAAAGAGAATAAAACAGGGAGAAAGGGGGAGTGAATGAGTGAGCAGAAAGAAGGAAAGTGAGAGAGAGAGAGAGAATAAACCCAGTTTCAGCAGGGTAAACTCACTCCCAGGCCAAGCCAAACAGCCCTGGACTTGAGTCTGACTGGGATCAGTGTGTACAGGGACACTTTGGGGGGCAGCCCCCCCCTCCCTCCCCACAGGCCCTTCACCCCGACTGCACACGCTCCACTCAGCTGAGCACGGAGTGCGTAACCGTGGTGACTGCGCTTCTAGCACATTCTTCTCAGGTTAGCAGGAGATTGCCTTTGTATCTATGTTTGTGTGTGTGTGTGTGAGAGAGTACAGTGTGTGTGTGTGCATGTGTGTGTGTGTGTGTGTGTTAGAGAGAGAGAGAGAAAGAGTATGTCTGTGTGTGTATCTGTGTGTGAAAGAGTGTGTGTATATATATATATTCATATATTCTAGATTCATTACACATAAAGTGAAGTATTTCAAGCCTTTTTTTGTTTTAATCTTGATGATTATGGCTTACAGCTCATGAAAATCAAAAATCCAACATCTCAATATGTTAGAATATTGCATAAGACCAATCAAAAAAAGGATTTATAATACATAAATGTCAACCTTCTGAAAAGTATGTTCATTTATGCACTCAATACTTGGTCCGGCAATCATCGGGAAGACTGCTGACTTGACAGTTGTCCAGAAGACACTCATTGACACCCTCCACAAGGAGGGTAAGCCAAAGAAGGTCATTGCTGAAAGGGCTGACTGTTTGCAGAGTGCTGTATCAAAGCATATTGAAAGTTGACTGGAAGCAAAAAGTGTGGTTGGAAAAGGTGCACAAGCAATAGGGATGACCGCAGCCTTGAGAGGATTGTCAAGCAAAGCCGATTTAAGAACTTGGGGGAGCTTCCCAAGGAGTGGACTGAGGCTGGAGTCAGTGCATCAAGAACCAACATGCACAGACATGTCCAGGAAATGGGCTACAAGTGTTGCATTCCTGGTGTCAAACCACTCCTGAACCAGAGACAATGTCAGAAGCGTCTTATCTGGGCTAAGGAGAAAAAGAACTGGACCGTTGCTCAGTGGTCCGAAGTCCTCTTTTCAGATTAAAGTCAATTTTGCATGGGGAGTGGAGAGGCACAGAATCCAAGTTGCTTATAGTCCAGTGTGAAGTTTCTACAGTCAGTGATGATTTGGGGTGCCATGTCATCTGCTGGTGCTGGTCCACTGTGTTCTATCGAGTCAACACAGCTGTCTACCAGGAGATTTCAGAGTACTTCATGATCCGTCTGCTGACAAGCTTTATGGAGATGCTGATTTCCTTTTCCAGCAGGACTTGCCCACAGTGCCAAAACTACTAGTAAGTGGTTTGCTGACCACGGTATTGCTTGATTGGCCAGCCAACTCGCCTGACCTGAACCCCATAGAATCTATGGGGTATTGTCAAGAGGAAGATGAGAGACACCTGACCCAATCATACAAACGAGCTGAAGGCCGCTATCAAAGCAACCTGGGCCTCCATTACACCTCAGCAGTGCCACAGGCTGACCTGGGCCTCCATAACACCTCAGCAGTGCCACAGGCTGACCTGGGCCTCCATAACACCTCAGCAGTGCCACAGGCTGACCTGGGCCTCCATAACACCTCAGCAGTGCCACAGGCTGACCTGGGCCTCCATAACACCTCAGCAGTGCCACAGGCTGACCTGGGCCTCCATAACACCTCAGCAGTGCCACAGGCTGACCTGGGCCTCCATAACACCTCAGCAGTGCCACAGGCTGACCTGGGCCTCCATAACACCTCAGCAGTGCCACAGGCTGACCTGGGCCTCCATAACACCTCAGCAGTGCCACAGGCTGACCTGGGCCTCCATAACACCTCAGCAGTGCCACAGGCTGACCTGGGCCTCCATAACACCTCAGCAGTGCCACAGGCTGAAGGCTGACCTGGGCCTCCATAACACCTCAGCAGTGCCACAGGCTGAAGGCTGACCTGGGCCTCCATAACACCTCAGCAGTGCCACAGGCTGATTGCCTCCATGCCACGCTGCATTGATGCAGTAATTTGTGCAAAAGTTGCCACAACCAAGTATTGAGTGCATAAATGAACATACTTTTCAGAAGGTTAACATTTCTTTATTATAAATCCTTTTTTTGATTGGTCTTATGTAATATTCTAATATATTGAGATATTGGATTTTTGATTTTCATGAGCTGTTTTAATCATCAAGATTAAAACAAAAAAAGGTTTGAAATATTTCACTATGTGTAATGAATCCAGAATATATGAAAGTTTCACTTTTTAAATTAAATTACGTAACCTTTCCACAATATGAAATTTTTTTGAGATGCACCTGTATATGTGTATGTGTGTGTGTGTGCGTGCGTGCGTGTGTATGTTTGTGTGTGTGTGTGTGTATGTGTGTGTATGTGTGTGTGTATATGTGTATGTGTGTGTGTGTGTTTATATATGTGTGTGTGTATGTGTGTGCGTGTGCATGTGCGTGTGCATGCGGGTGCATGTGTGTGTGTGTATGTATGTGTGCGTGCCTGCGTGCGTGTGTGTGTGTGTGTGCTCAGGCATGCAGCAGTCACACACACACACATTGCCGCACCTTTCCCCAGTGCAGCATGCCACATTGAACGCTTAAAATGATCTCTCCAAAAAGCTGTGCAAAAATCCATAACAGTGTCCGGTTATGGGCGATGGCGACTAGAGTTGAACTCTGGGAGGCCCGGAGGCCAAGGACAAGCAATCATATCGCAGCGAGTCACATCGCAGCCAATCACATCACAGTGAATGCACATCACATTCAATCATATGGCAGCCAATCATAGCCAATCACATAACAGCCAATAACAATCCAGAGAACATGAACAACACAATAGCAATGGGGGGCGAAACAGGAAAAGTGCAAGGGTTGAGTGGCTGCGTGTAAAATTAAAGAGGGGGAGGTGTAATTCTGCAATGCATAACTGACTGCTAATTGTTGATGCGTTTTATTTACAGCTTATTATCCAAGGCTTCCTTTAGGCTCTCCCTATTTTGGGATCATATTGTTAAAGCTTTGTTTCCTTTCATGACTATTATGGGCTGTTTTTTGTCTGTGTGCTAACGTGTTGCAGACGGCAGCCGGCCTGCTGTAGTGAGTGACCGTCTCCCTTCCTGCGCGAGCACAGCTCTGATCTGATGACTCAGCGTTTCTTCAGCCTGCGTCTGCAGAGACTCTCCACTCCTAGCTTCTCTCCCAGCATGCACTTCACTGCTGCTCCCTCAACGGAAGATCAATAAATACAAAAACAAGTAAAAGAAGCAGAAAAAGATCACATAGACTGGCTTGGGCCATGGGGGGGTCACTCAGAGAGAGCTGTACTCTGACTTCTTCTGGTATGGCCCCCCCAGGGAGAAACTCAGAGAGCGTTGTACTGTTTCAGGACCGGCCCAAAACAATGGGCCGAACCGTGAGGAGGCGCTTGTTATTCTGCAGTGTTCCGGTATGGGCCGGGGTTGGGCCAATCCCCGGCACGCCCGGATCCCCGTCGGAAGGGCGGACGCCTGGGCGCACGTGTGCCGCGGCAGGTATGAAGCGCGGCTTCGCGCTGTGACTCACACGGTGCGTCAGCGAAGTTACATCACCGCGCGCGGTCGCGGTCGGAACGAACCAGTTCCCATGTCCCGGCCAACAACACCGCGACCGGTTTGATCCAGAAACCACACGCCGAGAGAGGGAGAATGGAAAAAAAGAAGCTTCTAGATTAAGAAATACGAAAACAGCCTTGCCTACGTGGCGGATCCGCGGGCCCTCCCAACCCGTCCGACTCGTTCCCCGTCCTCCCCCTCCCTCCCCGGGCCCAGCCACGGAACCGGCTCGTGTGCGTCTCTCTGACTGCAGCCACTAATTGTCAAAACTTTAAAACTGTCAGAAGTGTTATTAGCAGAGAACTGTGGAAGATTTTATTAGCTCCTGGACGGGGCGAGACAGAGTGTGAATTTCTGGGGGGAGGGGGGGGGGGCTGGCTTCTGATACAGTGAGAAAAACCAGAGCTGGACATACTGCCATGTGCCACAGAGGGTTGCGGGGATGAGAGTGAAGAACATCGCCAATATGATCAGTGTGCCAGGAATTCTGATTTTCTTCTGAAAGATGCACTTTCAGGTAAGGTTGTCATTTGTTAATTTGGCTCATGTAATGCTTTGGGGCTGGGAACTGCCAATAGGTCTGAAGCTCTCATTCAGCACGGTGATTGGCCAACAGGAGGTCAAGGACAGAGGGATGACCGGAAGATGACAACAAGAAACAAGTTGAAGCTTCCATCTCTGAGAAATAAACCAGGAATATTGGCTGGCCTTCTAACCTTTGCTTCCACTCATTACACACACCCACACACACACACACACACACATACACACTCACACACTCACACACACTCACACACTCACACACTCACACACACACACACACACACACACACACATACACACAAACACAGCAGGCTGTGGCTAGCCCAGTCGCCCTTTCTTAACTTGTTGAAGTTGCGCACTTTCTTCTGAAAGTCACCCAGGAAGCTGCAGACAGCACAGGGGCTGAAGGGCAGCGTGTCTCCCAGCCGCGCTGTCAGAGGAGCCCACGCAACATCAGGACAGGAGCGGCGACCTCAGCAGGCCTCCTGTCCGCTAAAGACCCTGCACCTGTCCGACCACCACCTCCCTCTCCCACCAGCCTGCAGATCACTCATTCATTCATCACAAACAATAACACACACTGTACTTCACTAGCAGAACTAAAAACACACACTGTATTTCTGCAGATTACTCATTCATTCATCACAAACAATAACACACACTGTACTTCACTAGCAGAACTAAAAACACACACTGTACTTCACAAGCAAAACTAAAAACACACACTGTACTTAACTAGCAGAACTGAAAACACACACTGTACCTCACTAGCAAAACCTTGTGAAAAAATTGTAGTGAAGTGAATTATATCAGTATATTATTTTATACTAAGTACAATTAAAGTTTATATCAAGTATGTGTAACATATTACTTTTTCATTCATTTTCTATCAGAACAATGGATGGATGATCGTATGCTTCCTGAAAAAGGAAACGCAGACGTAAAGCACTGGTCCCTGTGTGGTGAAGTTTCCCACATCCTGGAACTGATGCCGGTGGTGACTGTGGCTTTCGGTTCCATGGAAGCACTCCTTCCACCAGGGAGAGGGCGTTTTGGTCTTTGGGGCTGCACCTGCAGCCTGTGTGTGTGTCCCCAACGCAGGGACGATTCAGGTCGGCAGTGCCTGGCAACACATGCGTCAGGACACCCATTCTGCCCACAGGTGGCAAGATGAATTACAGGGATCGGAAAGGTGTGGGAATGGGAACAGGGGGAATTTGGGAATTTCAAATTAGACTGGAAACGGTGTCGTTGATGCGATTTCAGCTTCTTCAGTACTAAGACGCTGAAGATTCTGCCTTGTGCAGAGTCTTCAGACTACTAAACATGAGAGAGTGAGTGAGTGAGTGAGTGAGAGTCAGTCAGTCAGTCCTTAGGTCCACGGAGGTCCACAAAGTGTTTTACATCTAAAAAGTAAAGTCAGTTTTAAAATCCCTGTAGGGGGCGCTACATATCCACTTCCTCATCAGCAGACTGTAATACATGACACCCCCCCCCCCTTTTCTCATAACATGTATTCATGGCTACCCATCATGCATGCCAAACACATGCACACACAACCTGTCATATGACCAGGACGAAGAATGCGGCTCATCTTTCCAGCACAACAAGTACAGGCACGGAGAAGGAATCTGGGATCCCCAGCCTCTGAGGGGGGATGGAGGGGGAGTATGAGACTGGACCGTAGGGACCAGCCAGCCACCGGGATGCTTTTAAGAGAGTCATTGAGAAAAGAGCGGCAAGCAATCAGCCACAACTGACCCCACGCCAGGGATTTTTAAATCTAGCCCTGGAGGTCAGGAGTGCTGCAGGGTTTCACACCTTCCCTCCAATCAGGGACTGATTCAGGTTCCAGGACACCAGGTGAGTGGGAACTGCCCAATCAGTGACCTCGACCAATTATTTGGGTTTGTGTAACTCTCAAGCCAGTTCTGCGCCACCTTCGGAATTCAGAGAGAAGAGGGGTGTCTCTGTACGAAGAGAAAGAAACCGGAGACATCCAGAGTTTGACTTCAATTTGGGTTCATGCCAATCTCTTATTTTATCTGTCCTCGTCTTCACGGTCCTCGCGTGACCTGGAAGTCGACCAGGGTCCACCGTCTTTAATGACATTCTGTTAAATGCTCCTTGCAGGGATGAGGTGGTTCCTGGAGTTGTTTTAGTTTGGAAACACAAGTGCTGCCATTGTACTATTATTTCAGAACGTGTGAGGTATAAATAATAAATGATCCACCTCTCCACGTCTGCCCCGTCTGTAACTGACGTGGCTTCAAACTTACGCTTCAGTAAACAAGGATATTCAATTTGCCTAAAACACGTTGACTCGATTCCTCCATCCTCGTATCTCAACCTTGCCTCTCTGCCTCGCCTCCTCTGTTGGGAGGAGCTGAAGAGTGAGGAATGGACGTAAGGATGAGTGAAAATAAGCGTTTGTAATGAGCCCAACGTTTCTGCATGTGTGGAGAACACACAACTAAAAGACTCGATTCCACGTGCAGGTTGCATTGCTTATTATGGCTGTCCCCAAATGTTCATAGTTTTCAAAGAATATTGCTCCCAGAATAACAACTTACAGTATCTGACCTGCGGACAATCAGTTCAAAAGCAAAACTACTCTAACTCTGATTATATTTTTAAAAAAACTCTACAACCTTTCAGTCTACAACCTTCTTCAGACAAAAAAGATTCAGCATTTGTCTTCTTTTAGAAATCACTGTACAATCATCAATTCAGGTTGGACTGAAAATATATTCTCTGTCGGACATACGTCAACACAGAAAGGACTATCGTCATCACCCATCTGGAAAACACTCATCGTCTCGGGCGTAACCACGCAAGCCATAGGGAGTTTGGAGAAGGCTGCACAGCGATGCGGGAGCACTAAAAGAAAAACAGGCACTATGGCTGCGCATGGGAGACCTTGCAACTTGTCTCTGAAGGTCTGAGATCTTATCCCAGCACTGCGGTCTGTCAATAGAGTTTCGTAACCTGAAGGCCTTGCAGCATGGTCACCCTGGATCTCGGCTAAGATGGAGGGCAAGGAGCGGGGCTTTAGGGGGTCTGGATACGAATGGGACTGAATAATCGAACACTGATTATTCCTTTGGGACAGCAAGAATTAATTTTATGTTTTATAGCATCAATCTTTTTACTGGGTGGAAGTTTTAAAAAGCTTAATTGATATAAACACATATTCATAAAATACGCTGAGCGGAACTGATGTTGCAATTCCAGGTTCCGTAGGACTATATTGAGTGTGGAACGTGTGCATCTGAGACTATTCATCCCTGCATCACTAAGACTTATAATAACATTGTGGTGTTTTGATTTAAATTCATGACATGGGTACACATCCAAATAATGGATTATTTGTTCATACTACCCACTAATTATTTGACCATGAACATTTTTCACATCCCTAGCCTGGGACTTTAGGGGGTTTTTGGAGGGGGCTTTAGGGGGGTCTGGTCCTGAGTAAACCAGCGGTCTTATCTCAGACGGACTGTCCTCGCACGCAATGCAACACCTCTCTATCCTCATGTCTCTCAACAGCTCGCTACGCGCTAATATACATGCACACGCGACGCGTCAAACAGGTGTGTTTGTGTGTGTGTGTGTGTGTGTGTGTGTGTGTGTGTGCCTGTAGAGGCGTTGGGAAAGTTAAATGTTTGTTTCATTGTGTAGTTCCTTTTTTTATTAGATGCAATCAATATGACAAAGTTTGCTTCTTAACCGTATCTTGACTACTTGACTTTATACTTTGGACCAACTTCTGACCATCTGCTATGTTATTTTGAAATTACTCGTGGCTCACATCCACAAACCAAACATAAAAATGTCAAAGATGTCATAAGGACCAAAACACGCAACGTACGGACAAAATATTCTTGATAAAGTTGAGAGTCTGACACTGTTAAAGTCAAATAAAGTCAAATAAAGTACAGCAACACAGAAGACATCCAGACCATAATAATACATTTATAAAATATTTTATAGCATGTTATAAAGCACTGCCTTTATTAATAGATTGGTCTTTGACCAGCAGGTAAGATCAGACCAGGTCTAATTCAGTCTTGCCTTTGCCTGCCTCCTCTGTAAAAGTCCCACCCCCCTCCCCAAAAAAATTCCCACCCCCCTCTTTCCTGAGTTCTGTTGCTCTTCTCTGGTGTCCCAGTCTGCCCCCCACCCCCCCAAAGCCCCAAGACCAATGCCGTTAGACGACAACTCCTGCAGCAGCCAAAAACAGAGAGAGAAAGAAATGGAAATAACTGTGTTCAGCTACCCCCCCCCCCCTCCATCCCAGCATGCATTTCTGCAGAAGAGAAAAACATCATGTGGCTTGGAAAGAGATGCATCAAGAAAACATATGTGTGTGTCTGTATTTAACCCTGTGTGTGTGTATTTAACCCTGTGTGTGTCTGTATTTAACACAGTGTGTGTGTCTGTATTTAACATTGTGTGTGTGTGTGTGTCTGTATTTAACCCTGTGTGTGTCTGTATTTAACCCTGAGTGTGTGTATTTAACCCTGTATGTGTCTGTATTTAACCCTGTGTGTGTGTGTCTGTATTTAACCCTGTGTTTGTGTGTGTATTTAACCCTGTGTGTGTCTCTATTTAACCCTGTGTGTGTGTGTGTGTATTTAACCCTGTGTGTGTGTGTGTATTTAACCCTGTGTGTGTCTGTATTTAACCCTGTGTGTGTCTGTATTTAACCCTGTGTGTGTGCATCTGTATTTAACCCTGTGTGTGTGTGTGTGTGTGTGTCTGTACTGAACACTGTGTGTGTGTCTGTATTTAACCCTATGTGTGTGTGTGTTTGTGTGTCTGTATTTAACCCTGTGTGTGTGCATCTGTATTTAACCCTGTGTGTGTGTGTCTGTACTGAACAGTGTGTGTGTGTGTGTCTGTATTTAACCCTATGTGTGTGTGTGTGTGTGTTTGTGTGTCTGTATTTAACCCTGTGTGTGTGTGTGTATTTAACCCTGTGTGTGTGCATCTGTATTTAACCCTATGTGTGTGTGTGTGTTTGTGTGTCTGTATTTAACCCTGTGAGTGTATGTGTCTGTATGCAAGTATGTGTGTGTCTGTCTGTATGTGTGTTTGCAAGTCTGTATGTGTGGTGTGTGAGTGTGTCTGTATGTGTGTATGCAAGCCTGTGTGTCTGTCTGTATGTGTGTGTGCGTCTGTCTGTACGTGTATACAAGCCTGTGTCTGTCTGTCTGTATGTGTGTGTGCGTCTGTCTGTACGTGTATACAAGCCTGTGTGTGTTTGTATGTGTGTATGTAAGCCTGTGAGTGTGAGTGTCTGTCTGTATGCATGTATGTACGTTTGTGAGTGTGTGTGAGTCTTTGTGCGTGTCCGTCCGTGTGCTTGCTTGTGTCTGGTTGTGTGCGATTAATCGCCCAGAGATGTTTGTCAACTTTGACAGCGCACTGTCCTACAGAGGAGAGAGGAATGCTAACACAGCCCACCTCTAACCCCCTCCCCCAGCGCCAGGCCACACGGAGATCCGCAGAGATATTGCTCAATCCCAGAGAACGCATCTAATATGGCACCCAGCTGTGTGAGCCAGGCAGGCTGCTATGCTAGACGATCCTAACAGACTGGAATGTGGAAATCCCCCAACTACATCCCACTTTTCCTACACAATCCCAGCTCTTTTCTGGCGAGTAACACGTTTCCTAGAGCCAGACTTCTGCCTCAGCAATGCTCCTACTCTTAAAGGCTCATACCCCCAACCCCACTTCCCACCCCAGGAGGCAGTACAGTGGATGCTTGGGGTTGTTGGGAGTGGCAGGCTAAGCACCGGGGAGTATACAAGAATGCAAGACTCTGCAGTGCGCTTCCGACAATGAAAGGGCAATATGAGAGAAATGCTGAGTATGATAGGAATGCAGGAGGGCGTCTGCTTGGCAAACAAATAAATGAATCAAACCTGAACGCGCTGAAGGAACAAAAAGGTACAATACATAGGTGTGTTGGGAAATTGTCTGTCACTAAGAAGCAAAAAGTCATTAATTGACATTTAGCGTGGAAAGGCCAGCAGGCTACCCACGCAGGCTCCTATTGGTTGGCTTAGGTCAATGGTCTGGTCTAGTCCGGAGCGCTAACAAAGATAAGGTAAGCCTGCTGGTATTCATCAAAGAGAATGGGATGGGCTACACTGTGAAACTCATTATATGCATGCTGCGTGGCAAATACATACCAACCGAGGCGTGGCACGGTATATATTAGAAGATTACCTCATAAATAGCACGTGAAGAAGTCAAACTGTGGTCAAGAATGCCGTCCGATTAGCCACTTAAACGTAAGCACGCTTTAAACGCCTTATATCAGCGACGGGAATTCCAGCGCTGACCGGTTTTTGTTTGCCCAGCTGTTTCTCTCAAGCAAAGTTTATTCGGTAATATAACGAGAGGGGAGGGTTATTTGAGAGATAACTTCTAGGTCGTAGTCCTCCCTCTCAATTTATTTCCCCCAGACTGGGAAGCAACGTTCCTCCACCGTAGGATGACACCCCAGATCCAAGTTAGTCATGGATACCCCACACTGTTCCCGAAACTTCATGAACTTTACATGCTGACCAGCTCTATCATAAACGGGTGTAAACATTTGAAAGGTAGCAGCAAGACACGTCTTTCGGCGCTGTCAGACCTTCTGGGACTATACAATGCCAAATAGAGCATATAGATAACGAATTGAACCGACAGATATAATCTATAAAGTGAGATTACAAATAGACCCCTAATTGTCATTGTCTCCCCTAATCGACATTTTGTGACATCCCCTTCGTCTGTAGATACAGACAGCTTTCAGTATTTTCATATTAATGTTGGGGAAGCAGGGCAGCGGGTAATGTTTATGCGCGAAAGGAAGCACAAGGGAAAGCTACACACCCAGTCTTCATTGTCTTTGTGTAGGGCACTTGCATCAGAAACTCCGCGCTGAGTTACCGATTCAACTTAATTCAAACGACCCTAATTTAATTTATGAAATTACACACGGCAATGTGCATTCGTCTCTACAACAGACTGGTAAAATAATATGCTGTGATTTTGCCTGAAAATTGTTCTGCTGTTATGCAATACAATGCACGTGTTCTATGCCTCGCACTGTTGCTGCTGTTGATATCAGATGCGTCCTTTTATCTTGGCTATGTCTGATTAATTTTGGGAGAAAAACGCACAAAAAACAAGTTGAGATCCACACCGGGGGATTGTGGTACTTGACAAACGGTCCCATTTGCACTGAACTTACCTTTAACGGTCTTTCACCTCAGGAATCTTCGCCACGTCTCTCACTTTCCGTCGCTCCTTTCGTCAACGTATTTATGTTATTTTGGGTTTTGCGCTTGTCTACTGTTGTCTTTTTCCATTCGACAACAAAGAACTACACCGCCTTTATGATACGCGCTCAGTTGCAACTTTTGTTCAGAACCCGACTTCGGGGCGTCTGAATGACCCCCAAATATTTCTGTTAACACTGTGGAGCCTGCCCACTATCCAAAGTCTTTGGTTTCGGTTAGGGTGAACCCGTTGCGCGGTGACTAGCAACAAAAACGCAGAAACACTTCGATAATAAAGATGGCAAAAGGAACGCAACACGTATATATTTGCAAAGGCAAGTCCTCACGTCGCGACTGGTTGTGATTAAGCGTCTGTGTACTCACTGGTGCTGATGCGAGTTTTCACGTCCCTTTGTTGCTGTCACGCCTTAAACGAGTCTGTCGACTTTCCTGAAACAATTGCTTCGATGTCACTACATCTGTAGCGCCCAGTCCTGTACGTTTCCGTTGAAGATGCGAACAACTGATTTGTCAACGAGATTTTAACTCTTTTCTGTGGTCTTTGCCATCCATGCATAAAGTGTTTTTTTGCCGACGGTGTTGCAGACAGTGTTGCTAGTAAGCTAAGGGGTTTTATTTTCGCCGCCAGTTATCCGTTTGGTTGAGTTCAGATTCATTAGGCTACAAACAAAGCGCACAAGTGGCATGGTCCTTTAAGTGGTCTCCTCTGGAAGTGCTCCTCAAAATTCGTCGTCAGCCCGACAGTCTAGAGAATTTTGAAATGTTGAGTCCAAGTCCTTTGTTTCAGACCACCCGCCTTTTCCCTTTTCCTCCAGCAAGTGCAATGCGCGCGTCGCTTCTATGTCAGTGGAGACTGCCGACCAAAAATTGCCTGGAGTTAATATACCTCGTTTCTCTAGCCTCGCTGTCTCTCCGCTTCGCTCTCTGTTTATACACAGCCCAGTTTAAGCTCTAGTCCAGTTCAGCAAATAAACGGCGGTGTCTATCAACAAGCGCCGTGACGACACCCGTTCCCCAGTCAATCGCAGGCGCGCACCACACCCATCTTCCATCCATTCATAAAGTGGAGCGCCGGCGCTCGACGCTCACTCTGTACTCCGAGCGAAAAGAGAGAATTGAGCGCCTCGTATCGGACGACTTGGCTTGGGGGAAAAGTCTTCTGTATGCGTTTTTGTTTTCTTTGTCTGTCTGTTTGTTTTTTTATTTAAAAAAATGTATTGCAGAGAGGACGAACGCTATGTTAGAATGCCGGAGGTAAATGGTCCGTGTTGCTGTACCAGTCCACCCTACACACGTTAATAATCAAATAATCGAATGATTTTGTGTGTATACAGTGTGTATGAACTATGCCATCAAACTATACACACAAATAAAAACAAACATATACACACAATGAAAAATTATACTTGACATATTCATCAGGTTTGTGTTTTGTCTTCACGATATCACCATATAACATGGTCTTACTGTCCTAATTCTGACCATTGAATGGTAGCTTTTCAGCATGGGGTTTAGTAGCTACCCACCCAGTCAGGAGAGAGACCCACTGCTGTGGTTTTGCTGTCTTGAGGTGATACTGGACCGTTACAGTGTCTGTGTGTGTGTATGGACGTGTGCATGCAGGTGTGTGTCAGTGCGTGTATGTGTGCGTGCATGCAGGTGTGTGTGTGCATGCATGTGTGCGTGTATGCACGTGTGTGTTTGCAGGACCACCGCCGGGGGCAAAACTGGGACACTTTGCCCCAGCACAGGCCCGAAGGGGACCCCGTATATGGGGCGTAGCTATTTTTAATTGGTTAAAATGTATTTTGTGTGTACATGTGTGCACATCTGCCTGTCAGTAGATCATCTGTCTACAGTATATACAGTAACAGAAGCAATGAGTCACATTCCAAATAAAACACATTTGCCATCAGAAATAAACCCTTCTAAAACTGAAGTCTGGAGGAGACGGGAGTTATTGTAAGTATCCATGTTGTGAAGCTACTTCCACTAGTTATGCGACAGACCAGAGGGGGTACCCATGGGAGGGAAAACAACCGGGGGGGGGGGGGGGGGGGAGAAGGCATCAAACAAAAAGCCCTCTGCCTGGCCTGTGCTATGCTAGTTTATTTCCTGGCACATGTAAAATGTGAACAGCGGGAGAGGAGGGAGTGCATATTTCATGCTCTGTGTCAGGGAAGCCATGCCAGTGTGGGAGACACAGCCCACAGGACAATGAACGCAGTGTTGAAATATTGAGCGTATGAGTAAAAACCATGCGGGTTATGTAAGCCAGCGCACGTTAAACAGAAACTAGCGGTCCCCTTGCCTCCAGGGGACCAGGGCAGACTGCTGTCTGACACCATGTTAATGACCTGCTGGGAGAGTGTGTTAATGGTTATCCTGTGGCCCGGAAATTGGTTGTCAGACACATCGAATAAACAGCTCAATCAGTGCCCAAGGACCAGGGGTCAGGAAAACACTGCCTTAAACTGTATTGTGTTGGGTGTTTTTTTTGGGGGGGTTTTTTCTAAGGTGGTGTATCACATGCAGAGGATTACCTATCCCTTTTACGGGCATGTCTGCCTCCTGTCTGTCTGATGCAATGCCTGAAAAAAAAAACACATTCCCAAGTAGCTACTCAGGCAGTGAATGAGTGAATTGTCCCTCAGTTTCATCCCGTTTCCTTCTGAAATGCATCTGCATTCTCCTTTAACCATTTCAGATGTGAGGTCACAAATATGTGATTAGAGTGTTCTTAACTTAAAGTTCTAATGGTGATGTAACAATTACCCCTGGTAATTGAAATGCAATTCTAGAGTTCTAGAACACTGATTTGGAATTTGAGAAACAAAAGCATTCCAGAAAAAAACCTACTCTTCAAAGGGTAAAGGTGTGAGAATCACAAATGCGATTAGAATGTTCTTAACTGAACACTCTTAATGCTGATGTAACAATCACTACACTGAAAGCAATGAAGTTCTAGAATACTGATTTAGAAGACATTCCAAGAAACTTAAGGGTCTTCATGCGGTTAACATTTTAAATAGAACAAACAAGTAAACAAATGTTTGTTTGTTTATTTTGCTGCCTCTTCGCATTTGTTGCTTCTATAGCAATGACATAATTTAACAGATTGTAATGCGATGCCCGCGTAATCTAATGCTGAGCATTGCGTAACACGGCAGACAAATATCGATAGGAGAGTTTGTTGCTGTGGCGACAGGCTGGCCATGCAGCCACCTCTCCGTGTGAGCATGTGCAGTGGCTTTTTTTAAACCACGTCTTTTTTTCTGGTAGCATAAACAGACAGGTGGCAGAAAACAGTGTTGCTGCAGAGTCCCCGGAGTCTCGTGCGCTCTGAGTCTGTCCGCCAGTGTCTGACCCCGCCCATACGGCCTCCAGACGCGTGATTTCCCCCAAGTATGAAGTACTGCGCAATCAATTCTGCACGCATGATATTAATAACAATTATTCACGCACGCAACAGTCCGAGCCACGCTGCATGGATACAAGGGCTTCCGCCGAACACGTGTCTGACAGCGTAAGGGGGTGTTTGGACACAGAACAAATAAGCGAATCTAAAGTGGTGCTTTTCTGTCCCTCACAGGGTACAAGAGAACAAAGAAAATGGACAAGATGAAAGATTGAAGCCTTCTGAAGAAGCGAGGTTCAGATGTACCATTCCAGACAAAATGGGGGCCAAATACTTCAAATACTTTTCCACGCTTGACTGACCTTGTCTGGTGTACTGGAACCTATGAAATACTCGAACATGCAAGGGCAGACCCCACCCTCTGGTCCTCTTAGTTGACCTAATTGCTCCAGGCAAGATTAATCGAGCGCAGAAAAGTATTTGAATCCACATCAATTACGTATCCGACGTGTCTGGGCATGCCCACTCCATGTGTGCAGCGATGTGTTCCCAAGATGCCTCAGTGTGACAGTCACACACACCGTCCTCACAGAGTTACTGCCCGGATGACAGCTGACCTTCAGCGGCTGAACACACACTCAGCCTGGTAACCCTCGTCACCAAACCCAGACCCCCCTTTAGGACAGAGGCGGGCAATGAGGCCTATATCCCTTTCTGGCTAACTTCAGGCCCTAATTACTTAATGAACTATAATGTTTATGCCATCTGACATTTTAGTTATTGATAAGTCTTGATAGGACTTGTTCTTGTGCCCCAATATGAAATGTTTTACTGTGATCTCATCTATGAGAGAACCAGTGTTGGTGTGTATAGGGGGCTCCTAACCACTTCTGTGGAACCTAATATTTTGATAGATGACGTGTGTGTGTATATTTTGTTGGAGGGGGACCGGGTTAATTGTGTTCAGCCACCCCCTCCCATCCCCCCACCCCCCTCACTCCACCAGACGGTTCCCAGAAGCCCGTGGGCCCAGGTGTGTCCAGGTTCGTGGTCCCTGCACGGGACGGGGGTCCTGCGTTGTGTCTTTATTCAGCCCGCCCCGTCGCCCCTCCCGCTCGCCAGGTCCGTTATTTTTCCCAGCAGCCTCGCTGTCTCCGGCAGCACCTTGAGGTCGCCATGGAAACAGGGTGGGGTCAGCCGCTGCCCTGATGTTCCGCGCGTCCGTTAAGGACCGCTCCGCTCCGTGCTCTTCCTCCCCTCCCTCCTCTTCCTCACACAGGTGAACCTGGCAGCCGTACAGGGCTGACTGCAGGTTCGATCCATACCTCCTGGGTGTATTATCATTGAAATAAATATTTGTATATTTTAGAGCAGGGCTGCCAAATCCTGTTCCTGGAGATGTACCGTCCTGGAGGCTTTCACTCCACCCCAAACTAAGCACACCTCACTCAACAGTGAGAGATTTGCTTGAGCTGCTAAGTAGTAGTGGGTGCCAAATTATGGTTGAAATGAAAACCCACAGGATGGTAGATCTCCAGGAACAGGGTTGGGCAGCCCTGCTCTAGCTGTTGTATGAGGTCTGCTTTGTTAGGTTTCGAGTGAAAACCTACAGGACGGTAGATCTCCAGGAACAGGATGGGATAGCCCTGTTTTAGATCAAAGATTATTCAAGTTGATGGGTACATCACATTATGTGCATCTGTGTATTCCTTGGGTATTAAGTGAAATATTTATATTACAAAAAAAACTAACTATTGTCTGCTCAACTCAGAGGAATCAATAAGCACAGAGCCTCACAGGGAACAGAGCTGGTGGAACAGATCCGTTTTCAGAGTAACAAGCTCCAAATTGGTCTAAAAGGTTGATGGAGTCGGGTAAATGAAGTGGAGCCATAGGCTGTGAGAATCACGAGCCGCTTTCTTCAGAGTGCTGCTGACACACGCTCACAGAGGACTGAGCGATGAGTGCGTGTGTACTGTGTGTGTGTGTGTGTGTGTGTGTGTGAGTGTGTGTGTGTGTGTATGTGTGTGTGAGTGTGTGTGTGTGTGTGTGGGTGTGTGTGTGTGTGTGAGTGTGTGTGTGTGCATAAGTGTGTGTACTGTATGTGTGTGTATGTGGGTGTGTACTGTGTGTGTGTGTGTGTGTGTGTGTGTGAGTGTGTGTGTGTGCATAAGTGTGTGTACTGTATGTGTGTGTATGTGGGTGTGTACTGTGTGTGTCTGCATGCGTGTGTGTGCATATGTGTGTGTACTGTATGTGTGTGTATGTGGGTGTGTGTGTGTGTGTATGTGTGTATGTGTGTGTGTGTCTGCATGCGTGTGTGTGCATATGTGTGTGTACTGTATGTGTGTGTATGTGGGTGTGTGTGTGTCTGCATGCGTGTGTGTGCATATGTGTGTGTACTGTATGTGTGTGTATGTGGGTGTGTGTGTGTGTGTGTGTACATGTGTGTCTGTGTGTATGTCAGTGTGTGTGTGTGTGTGTGTGTATATGTGTGTGTGCGTGTATGCATGTGTGTGCGTCTGTGTGCATATATGTGTGTGTGTGTATGTGCGTGTTCAACAGGATGACCTGCTCTGTCAGGAATGAGAGAAACTCATGCAGGAATGCTTTGGACTGAGCGCGCTCAGTCAGCAGACTGGCAAGTGTCGGCACCAACTGTGCAGACCCACAGAGAAGAGGTGTGTGTGTGTCTGTTTACTGTGTGTGTATTTGCTGTGTGTGTGTGAGTGTGTGTGTGTCTGTGCCTGTGAGAGAGAGAGAGAATGTGTGTGTGTCTCAGTGCACCCTGGTGTTGGTGCCTCTCCAGAGGAGATGAGTATGCACAGAAATAAGAGACCTGAGCCTGCAGTGTGCTGCAGTTTTCTCTGGGACATTCCCAGAGTACGAGGGAGCCGTCACGTCCCTCTCCTACACACACACATACAACACGCACACACACACACACACTCACACACACATGCACACACACACACATACACTGCAGCTCCCTAACCCTGCTCTGACCTGAGCACCCCCTCCTGAATCAATCAATCAGGTTTTATTGATCACATATATGTGTCATACATGGCAGTGAGATTTATTGATCCCATATGTATTTATCTCAATACCAACCAATCAAACACAATAAAATAGAATAAAACAATAAAAATAGAAGTTACAAGATAATAGAATAACAAAAAATAAATAAAAGTACACAGTGATCAGTGATCACTTTATTGGGTAGACCTGTACACCAGCTTGTTAACGCAAATATTTAATCGGCCAATCATGTGGCAGCACTAAATGCATTAAAGCATGCAGATGTGGTCAAGAGGTTCAACTCTTTTTCAGACCAAATGTCAGAATGGGAAAGAAATGTGATCTAAGTGACTTTTACCGTGGAATGATTGTTGGTGCCAGACAGGGTGGTTTGAGTATCTGAAAAACTGTTGATTTCCTGGGATTTTAACACACAACAGTCTCTAGCAGTTCCACGCGTGGATAGCAAGTGGATAGGCTACAATATTAGAAGACCAATAAGCCTAATAAATAGATAATAAAGTGCTAACTGAGAGTAGATAGTACATGGTACATATGATACAGATCTAGGTAGCGGCGACCTGTAGCGTAGTGGTTAAGGTACATGACTGGGACCTGCAAGGTCGGTGGTTCGATCCCCGGTGTAGCCACAATAAGATCCGCACAGCCATTGGGAACCTTGAAAAAGGCCCTTAACCCTGCATTGCTCCAGGGGAGGACTGTCTCCGGCGTAGTCTAATCAACTGTACGTCACTCTGGATAAGAGCATCTGCCAAATGCCATTAATGTAATGTAATGTAATCTATAGGTCTATATGCTAACGTCTGTAGTAGATATGTTGCAATAGTTTATGTATTTGCCCATATATTTCATAAAGGGTTATACAGGGTTTGTTTAATTTTATATCAATATATTTTCAGTTAATTCCCTTTCCTTACAGGTATGCACATACATATACTTTTGTGCTCACATACAAATGTGTGGCATGGAAAAACTGAAAACGGAAAAATCTGACAAAAACTGTTATCAAATTAACCAGACAGGTGCACAATTTATCACTTCCATGACAAATAAATAATAAACCATTTTTATGTCCATGCCACATAACACTTAACTAAGAGGGCAGGGAGGCAAAGGCCTTTCAGAAAAAATAGATTTTGCAGCTTATTGTGATACTTATCTGACTTGTCTATCCAACAACTCAAACTCCATGTGATGTACCTCTAAGCTTGTTGTTTGGGGAATAGGTTCACTGGCTTTTTCAAGTCACATTCTGTTCTGTAAGCCTTTTAACAAAGTAGAATGACCCATACACACACACACACACACACACATACTCACACATACACTCACACTCACACACACACACACACACACACACACACACACGCACACGCACACGCACACGCTCACACTCACACTCACACTCACACTCACACACACACACACACACACTCACACTGAAACACACACACACACTCACACACACACACACACACACACACACACACACACCATTTAACCCCTCTTGAAGTACATGCTGCTACAGGAGCGAGCCGTGAATGCTCGTGTCCAGAGAACGATGAGGAGGTGTGTGTCTTTCACAGCCATCAGTGGGAGAAGCTGAGAGAAGGGGCAGGTGGTTTATGGTCCCAAATAGGCCCTAATCACGTTACACTGTGAGAAACCTGACCATGACCCCCTCTGCCACCCTCCCCCCACCTCCCCTTACACCCAAAATCTTGCCTGTTTCCAAACATCCAGTCAGATTTTCCTTTCCTGTTGTATTAAGGAATAGATATAGAACCCAGTCCACATTGACAACGTGCCTTGGATTGATGCATATTCACACAGTACAATGACCAGTGTTACTTTAACGCCTACAGAGTACATACTACGGTCCTATACTGGACCAGAGTAGCACCATATATAGTCTGTAAGTGTTGATTTAATTCTCAGTATTTTACTGTGTTGAACTGGTCAGATTCTCTGACAGGGAGTACCTTGTGCAGTTCATTTTTGTTTGGCATAGAACCACAACTGTTCATTGAAACCTACAAGGCCACCAGACCCCCCCTTCCTCCCCCGTTAGACCACACCACTGCCGACAGACTAAAAATAGCCCACCTATAAAAGGTGAGGCGGCGGTTTTCAGGGCGACGGTGTTTTTGGACGAGGGTCCAGGTGCCACCCTCCTGGTGCACTGAGACAGCCGGGCCGGACGGGACGGGGGGAAGATGAAACCGCCAGAGAGAGCGAACACGCTAGCGATACGCCAACCGGAGCGGAAACGCAAACAGCTGGATGTGTCTGTTCTCTCGCTGCTGATGACCACAGAAACAGACCCTCCGCAGTGCAGGCTGAACAAAGTGACCCCCCCCCCCCCCCGCTTAACAAAGCTGCACGCCTCCCCACTTCTGTTCTACTTACCTTTATTGTTTTGACATACACTCAGTAAGCACTTTATTAGGTATTTATTACACTTTCTAGACTTACTGGATTTCTGCTGCTGTAGCCAATTATCCACTTCAGAGGTTCGATGCGGTGTGTGGTCTCTTCTGCATACCATTGTTGTAATGCGTGATTATCTGTATTACTGTCACCTTCCCGTCAGCTTTGACCAGTCGGGCCTTTTCCTCTGATCTCTCTCATTAACAAGGCATTTTTGTCCGCAGAACTGCTGCTCACGAGATGTTTTTGTTTTTCACACCCTCACAAACTCTAGAGACTGTTGTGCATAAAAATCCCAGGATCTTATTGCAGCTACACCGGGATTAGAACCACCGACCTTGCCTGTCCCAGTCATTTACCTTAACCACTACGCTACAGGCCGCCCAAATTGATTTATTTATTGTTTACTTGAGTTGGGACAATGCCAAAAGACATAGCATCATTACTGCCACTTTAAAAGAAATATTAAAAATTAGACAGAAAGTGTTAAATGGAAGATGTTGAGAAATATACACACTTAGAATACAAACATTCAATAGATGTTATGTTCAATTAGCCATTAACATATGTTGCAATGTATGTATTACAAACAAACTGGCTTATAAAAGTCTGATGTACTGTGCGCTGCCACATTTAACCTGTATCAGTTACTGAACAATTGTAGTTAGCTCGCTAGATCTATATGTGTGGCTCTGTGTCACATGGGCCGACATATTGAAGCAGTTGTGACGTTAGTTGTGACGTTAGGCCTGGTTAGGAAGCAGTCCCTCTGCTGAATGAAATTAAAGGGCTTCAATGAAATCCAGCGAGAAGAGCTTCTGAGAGGGAGGACTCCCTTCTGACTGCAGAGGCCAGAGATGCAGTTTCAGAACGGCTCCTGGGTACTAATAAAACACCCAGCAGCACGCGGGGAAATCCCAAATGCAATTAATTTAAAATTTACTCACTGATCTGGGATACGTTTAAAAATAACCAGAAAAGAGGTGTTCATTACCATCTCAGCGCAACATGCCATTAGCATTGTTCGTGATAGCACTGAAGCAAGAAGCCCATTAGCCAACCGTGTTGGTTAAATTATTGATTTGCCTACAGTCATGTTTTCATTTTGACATTTCCCACATTTAATGCATTTATGAACTGGAAATGAAGTACGCCGCAAGGAATTAATGCCAACAAAGCCACTCCTGGGACCCAAGTACTTCCAGGTCATAGGTTATTGTTCGTATTGCTGCAGGAGTAATGTCAGACGCTAACCTCAGCAACCTTAGAGCCGTGTTTCCATGACCTATTTATGAAGAATACATTACCTGTGACCCACTTCTGCTTACAGTGTAGCGCAGTGACAACCAACCCTGTTTCTGGAGATCTACTGTCCTGTAGGTTTTCATTTCAACTGATATTTAATACATCCGATTCTACACATTTGCAGCTCAACAAGATCTATAGCTGTTGAATGAGATGTATTTTGTTCGGGTTAGAGTGAAAACATACAGGCCTGTAGATCTCCGAGAACAGGGTTGGGCAGCCGTGCTCTAGCTGCTGAATGAGGTGTGCTTTGTTAGGGTTACAGTGAAAGCCTACAGGCTGGTATATCTAGAGAAACAGGGTTGGTTACCACTGATATAGCTTAATGTGTGTTCATAGATGAAACCCATATATTTAACATCTCACAACTGAATGGATATTGTTTAATATGCTTCATTGTGAGTATTCATGGGTTTCTTTTACCCCACATGGTTTGGCCTTCCTAAACCCCTTTGAAGACCCACCTGTAGGACCTAATGCCCGCTAGCAGATGTAGGTAAGGAGGGCTGAATCCAGCCCTCGTCGTTAGGCTATCTGACATTTTACAAACAGACTGTTTTTGTCTCCCTATATGAAACGTTTGAGTGTGGTCTAATCGACGAGTGAACCAGTGTTGGCGTTTACAGCCAATTAGCTAATTTAGCCAGGGTAATTGGTGGAAACAATCCTGCGTACACACCGGCCCTCCAGGACCGGAACTGTCCACCACTGCCCTAGAGAGACAATCTTCGTAATGGAACATACGCAGGAGAGGAACGGTGGAACAGTTGGAAAAGTGAGGAAAGTTTTCAAACTTAATCATACCTGGAGGTTGCCTCTCTGCACTCGAAAGTTGCCACTGATTTGTTCATTTCCAGGCCACCACCTGCCCCCCCAACTATTCAACAGATCTCTGGGCACCACCTCAGAATCAAACCGCTTTTTGTGATTGGTTTGTATCAAAGTTTGTATCAAGTACCCCTCAAAATAAGCAAGGTGCATGCAGGGACACACTTCTTGCACTCTCAGCGCCTGGTTTCATGATTCCAAGCTTAATCTCATCAGTTATTTATTGACAAAATAAATGCTGTGGTTGCCAGGCTGTTATTTTTAGGATTTGCTGCATGTGAAAACAGAGGCCTACTATAGAGAAGGTATGTGTGTGTGTGTGTGTGGCGCACCCATTTTTGTGTGCAAGAAAAGAATAGAAATCTTTATAGTCCATGAAAGCTATCATAGAAATTCTTCTTCAGCTCTTAGGGCACACAGTATGAGAACAATAACAGGGCTACATACACAATAGACCATGAAACAAAATGCAGCCGCACATTGCAACACACAACCCAGTACCTGCCCCAGCTGGTATCTCCTGAGTCACTGCGGCTCATCCTGATGACACAGCCCTTATTTCCCTTTTCCAAGGAAAAGAGCGCTTCCTCCGGACCTCGCCTGTTTGCTCATATGGTTGCTGTCGTCAGTAAATGTAAGAGAGTGCTTCTGTGCATACATGGCTGTGGGGCAGCCTGTAGCTTAGTAGCTAAGTTACGAGACCAGAACCTGGAAGCCCGTGTGTAGCCATGATAAGATCTGCATGAATGTTGGGCCCTTGAGCAAGGCTCTTAACCCCACACTGACCCAGAGGGGGTGGCTTAGTCTAGTGTGTGTGTGTACTGTATATGTGTGTTTATGGCAACAATGCCACCAGCACATGGTGAGAACGAAAATGTACATGCCCAGAACAGAAATTCACCTCGCCATGGTGAACAGCAATCGATTTCATGAGTGTTTCAAACATTATGAAAACGTGAGCATTTTTGTAGAACCTAATAACTTGACAGGTGACATTTTGGGTGGGTGTATTTTGTAATGGGGGGGGTGGGGGGCTGGGGGGTGTAATAGTGGGGATGGTAATACAGTATGTGTCTTCAGTTGATCGCACGTGGACTCAGAGTCTACACGGAGCAGAGACCTGTACACAGACACAGTGTGAATGAAAGGAGTCAGTTGGGCATGCTCGCAAACACAGCGGACGTCAGAAATCCCTCTCTGCACGCCAGATGTGTTCCCTGTCTATACGTCCTCCTCCGCTGAGCTCCCGGGACGGAGTCACACGGTCCACACAGGGGGAAGAGCCGCACGGTACACACATGGGGAAGAGCGACACGGTCCACACACAGGGAACAGCCGCACGGTCCACACACGGGGAAGAGCCGCACGGTCCACACACGGGGAAGAGCCGCACAGTCCACACACGGGGAAGAGCCAGACGGTCCACACACGGGGAAGAGCCAGACGGTCCACACACGGGGAAGGGCCAGACGGTCCACACACGGGGAAGAGCCAGACGGTCTACACACGGGGAAGAGCCGCATGGTACACACATGGGGAAGAGCCGCACAGTACAAACACAGCACACAGGGAAGAACTGCACAGTCCACACAGAGGGAAGAGCCACACGGTTCACACAGAGGGAAGAGCCGCACGGTCCACACAGAGGGAAGAGCCACACGGTACACACACGGGGAAGAGCCACATGGTCCACACAGAGGGAAGAGCCACTCGGTCCACACACAGGGAAGACCCGCATGGTCCACACACAGGGAAGAGCCGCACGGTCCACACAGAGGGAAGAGCCACACGGTACACACACGGGGAAGAGCCACATGGTCGACACAGAGGGAAGAGCCACGCGGTCCACACAGAGGGAAGAGCCACTCGGTCCACACACAGGGAAGAGCCGCACGGTCCACACACAGGGAAGAGCCGCAGGGTCCACACACAGGGAAGAGCCGCACGGCCCACACATGGGGAAGAGCCACACGGTACACACACGGGGAAGAGCCACATGGTCCACACAGAGGGAAGAGCCACACGGTCCACACAGAGGGAAGAGCCACTCAGTCCACAAACAGGGAAGGGCCGCACGGTCCACACACAGGGAAGAGCCGCATGGTCCACACACCGAGCAGCAGTGCTATTCCAAGACAGATGGCGCGGGGCTCATATTTATTTAAAGGCCCAGCGCTTTCAGCGGAGGTCCTGCTCGGCCTGCTCGACACAGAGAGGGGGCAGAGCGCCGCCAATGCTAATTACAGACAGACAGACAGACAGACAGACAGAGAGCCTTCTGGGATAGCGCCACAGTACCCGAGTGACTGGATCCACCTTGCACCTCTGCTCGCACTGGATTACCACATTAACGCAATGGCCCGACTGAGAATATGAATTAGGCAAATGGAATGACCTCGATCCTTCAAATGTCAGTTACAGATGTGGCAGATGGGGAGAGGTGGATCCACAGGTCAGTTACAGACGTGGCAGATGGGGAGAGGTGGATCCACAGGTCAGTTACAGACGTGGCAGATGGGGAGAGGTGGATCCACAGGTCAGTTACAGACGTGGCAGATGGGGAGAGGTGGATCCACAGGTCAATCACATACGTGAGGCTTTCCGAAAAATACTTCCACAAAGGATGCACTGATGTTTTTTTGCTAAAAGGAAAGATTTGGAGTTCCTAACTTCTAGAGGGAACATTTAAAGGGTTGGAATGTCCTTAAAGATGGCAGACCTCAATCAATTTCCAGGTCAGAAGCCAGTAAAAGACAAAAGAGGAGAGAAATAAGTGATTGGAATGAGCCCCGTATCCACCTCACTCCTCTGCACATGCTGGCTTCAGCCATTAGGGGCGACATGGCTCAGGCAGTAAGAGCAGTCGTCTGGCAGGGTTGCCGGTTCGATCCCCCCCCCGGCTGTGTCGAAGTGTCCCTGAGCAAGACACCTAACCCCAAAATGCTCCTGACGAGCTGGTCGGTGCCTTGCATGGCAGCCAATCGCGATCGGTGTGTGTGTGTGTATGAATGGGTGAATGAGAAGCATCAATTGTACAGCGCTTTGGATAAAGTTGCTATATAAATGCCAACCATTTACCATTAACGCCTCATTTAGAGCATCTCCCAAAACAGCCGTCCATCAGCTGAAATGTATTTATACCTCAAGCCCTTCTGCTTAATTTGCAGTAGAATCAAGGCTTTGCGGCTGCACCTTTATTTCGTGAGTTGCGTCCGGTTGTTTATCTGAGGGAGCTTTGGGTGGTTTGGTGGGGGGGGGGGGGGTAATTTGTGTATCCGCAAATTAAGGTTCAAATTAAGATTCATCTTTCAATTAGGATTCAAGCAGGGGAATGATGACGATAGCGGTGAATTACAGCGTCAGCGTGATTATGAATGATTGGCTGATTGTCCTGCCGATGGTCACCGCTGCTGAACAGCCTCTCCATCAGCGTCCTGAAGTGGCCCTCTCCGTCCTCCCTTTAACCGCAGATCTGCTGAAGTGGCCCTCTGCGCCCTCCCTTTAACCACATCTGGGCTAATTCGTCTGTTTCCATTCAGCCACTCAGGAAGCGTCGCAGCCAGCCATTCAGAGTCCGGGAATAATAACGCAAATAGAAAGAAAATAAAAAATAGAAAAGCGGAAGCTTGCGTTTTCAGCTCGATCTCAAGAGAGGAAAAATGGAATATAATAATAAATAGAGTGAATCATCGCGGGGAGTGTCATGTGACACCTTTTCCCCCCTGCACATCCCATGCCTCTCTGCTTCCCCCTCTCTCTGTCTCTGCCTCTCTCTCCATCTCTCTTTTTTAATCAGATTTCAGAATGCTTTATTGGCATGAAATACAGCTGTAAATAATGCCAAAGCAGAATGTATTTTCTTCAGATTTCAGAAAGCCGTCTCTCACCCTCTCTCCGCGTCTCTGTCTTTCTCGCTCTGTTTCTTTTCTTTCTCTCTCCCTCCCTCTCTCTCTCTCGGCAGTTTTTAGATCGCTGTCTATTTGCACTAAACAGCAGAGGAGCGGTCTCACTCCCCGTGCTGTCAGTGCGGTGCCTTGGCAGTCAGCGGAGGCATTAGCCTGTTTATCCGTTAGCGCTGGAGGCTTTTTCCAGCAGGATTTACACTAAGGCAACTTAAGACACACAGAGAGCGGGGACGAATCGTGTGTCAACGAGGATCGCTCCCGTTAATCTGCAACGCGGTTACGTCTTCCGTTCCTCTGCTGAAATGTCCGACCCGGGTGACATAACTTGTCTGGTATTGTCTTTAAAATAACTTGATTCTGCAAACAGGGGTGAGATTGTTTTTTTGAATTATCAAGAACTCATGTCACACCTTCGTAACAGAATGCAAAATCTCATGAATAACAAATGTAATCTATTCTGTAATCTTCGCAGATGTGGTTCTGGATTTGAAATACACTGATAATGTAAAAAACAAAAACAAAAACACTTGAAAAAAAGACCTTGTTTGTTCATAATTCAGTAGAAGATAGTCTCTTCTCTTTCATGAAGAAAATATGACTGTCGTTTTAACCTACAGGCCAGCAGAAGATGGTTTCCCCCCTCGACAGTCCGGTTCTTCCCGAGATTCCTTCTCATCTGGGAGTCTTTTCTCAACACTAGGGAGTTGTTTACTGCGTTTACCATGTTTACTGTGTGCTATCTGGGATCTCCCTTCTTTTCTCCTTTCTGTTACTCTGTAAAGCATCTTTGTGACAGTCCTCTGTGCCCTCAAAATAATACTTTCATTCAATTAAACCCTTGCTGTAGAACCCCCTACCTGCTTATACACACACACGCATACTAAATTTAATTCGGACTTCTTGGGAATATATCATTGACATAGAGAAGTCAGGTATGGAAGGAGGAGAGAGACGTGTCTATCAACGGTTCCCTACAGGGCCTCTCTGTCAGACCTGTTTTTGGGTGAAAATGAGGTGGTGGAGGAGAGTGTGAGAACGGTTAGACTCTCGAGTTATTGTGCATCCATACCTCCAGACTGGTCATTTAGCAACACTGAATTTGAGCTCAAAGGCTGGCTACTGCTCCTGGATCAGCAAGGGTCAGAAGACTGAAACAGACTGGGTCTGAGGAAGGGGTAAAAATAGAGAAGTCCTGCCTTAATTTGGAGACAGATGATATTATTTTGACTCAAACAGCAGGAAGGCAGTTGCCAGAAGATTGTGGAAAAACCGAAAGGCTTCCTCTCCAGTTCTGAGAATATAAATAAGCAGAAGTTGTGGTCTGTGTAATAACTCTTCTGTTGTTCTTCTTTTATACAAATCCAAATGATCAGGCTTGTAAACAACAATGAAGTATAATGAATAACATTTTTAAAGCCCTGTTCACTGATCTCTCCACAGAGGAAACGGACTCTCCCCAATTACAACGGGAAGCAAACAGACCCAGCTTTAACACGAATTACCCAGAGCGCTCCAGAGCTTCATCTGCCGTTTGAGTACAGGGGTGAAGCAGCTTTACACTGCACTTGTTCCATTAAGTATTGCATTCATCTTTAAACATAATACCTGGGTGAAAATCCATGTTGCATTTTGACTGTGACTGATGAACTGCAGAAATCTAGAATAATAAATCTGAATTCGTTTTCTTACACAGTAAAAGATTCAGCCTTAAATACTGTAGTATAAGGCAGTCTCTATGGGACTTGAATTAACTATGTTTAATGAATTACGTTACAGTTGAATTAACACTGGACTGCCATCCAGGGTGTACGTCTGAAAAAACTCCAGAACATCCAAGGACAGTGGTATATCTGGTAAACCCAACCAACTTATCCCCAATTTAGCTCATACCAAGTGCAAACGTGGTAAACCGTGACAACCATAGAGTTCCACAGCTGGGCTTGAATGTCGTTTCTTTTACACAAAAAACAGCATTTATTTTATGTGACAATAGATAACTTCCAAATTGACCACAAACAATACAGTTCGTACATCAGTGTATCATTACCACACATCCACACAGCGTGGTATTGAGTAGGCGAGTTATTTTGCTTAGCATCGCATTGGCTGAATGGCATTATCAGAACACAGTTGTGAATGGTAGCACAATGCGTCACAGCGAACAGACCCGTACACTAGTATATTGTGCTGTAAAGTGCCCCGTAGCCTCGGCCCGCAGTGGAACAGCGGAAGCATTATTGGATTTTATACTGAACTGAATACTGCGGCGAGTTCATTACTCTGAACACGGTGACCTTAAAGCCGTATTTACGGTCCGGTTTGGCCGCCAGGCGTTACGTAACGGCATTAAGCACACCAGCGGTTGGGGGTTCCCATCGATTCGCCTTGTTTTTATCCCTCGCGGATTCCCAGTTCCACCCCCGCCGTAATACTGTCTGTTGCTGCGCTATGAGCGCTGTGACCACCCCCAACACCATTAAATTATACGGTGCCCAGGCATCTACACAGCTTAACCCTAATAATAATAATGCAGTTACTGTGACATTTTGCCCGGGGCTAATGCACAAAACGCTGCCCCGTCTCCATTCATCTCCATACAGCTGTGATACTCTTTGCTTAATAATTCAATAGTCTAAGTCTGGATGCATGGCCCGTCTGACAGATAGCATTCCCTGCTGCGCTGGTACCATGGAAATAAAATTGATTTAATATAGAGGGAGGGATGCGATATGTTCTCTCTTCCCTCTGTACAGCAATTGGGGAGGGTTTTTTTTTTTTTTTTTTGCTGGATTGTTGTAAGTGGGTTTTTTTGTGTGTGTGCATTCCATATCTATCTCTGGTTATTGTAGCATTTGTCTCCATGCCTTATCTGTAGTACATGTATGCGCACATGGACGCGCGCACACATACGCATGTATACAGTACATGCACGCACGCACACACACAAGATTTTGCCATTATCTTTGCCTTAACTTCTAAGCATGCACTCAATTTCCAATAAAATCCAGTAAAATGTCCCCTCCAGTGCGATTGGGCTAGAAGGACAAAGTTATGTTCCTCTGAGAATGTCCTTAAAGTGACAAAGAATACTGAAGAAAACAGACTGTTGGGATATACCATTTGAACTTGTTTACCTCTACTCATGGTTAAACCCTTAAGTTTTGCCCCTTCTCTTGCCACAAGCTTAAAAATGACATACCCAAAATAAAATGGTTACTATTCTTGAACCCTTTTGACTACAGGCACAATCCTGGTCTCTTCTGAAAGTTATCAGCAAAAATGTGTTTTTGTCCGTTAGGGTGGCCATCTTGCAAAAGTAGGTCAAAGTCACAAAACAAATATATGTTGCACAACTTAAGTAAACATACATCTCTGATGTACAAGGACTAGTTCCAGGGCCTTGTGGTTCCTGAGATTCCGTTGCCACTAAATTAAATTAACCGGCCAGAAAAATAAAATTAAAATAATAATTTTGAGAATGCTTTTGGATTAGTGGGTGACACGGAGTCTGATGAAGCATATAATTCTCGTGGGAAATCAATGTAGAAAGAAACCCAACAACTGGTATAAGCCCGCATATTTTTAGACAAGTGACTTCAACTTTACATAGACAGAGAATTTGCTCCATCTTCTGGTGAAAATGTGAATTGCACAGACCCCGCACCCCAAACACATGGTTTCTGATATTATAGAGCTGCAAGGATTAGCCTAAAAATATTATCCTTACTCAACGAGAAGAATGACAAATCTTTAGCAATTATTTGGTAGTAAAAATAATGAATGCATTATGTCCCCATTAATGGCGCCAAATCAAGCAATATTTTAATGAACACTTTAGACTAACACAGATTTTTTTTTAAACGCAAGAGAAAAAATATGAACAGTCAGATTGATATTTAAATATGTATGTGTATTATTAACTTTAAACGTGGAGTAAATATAACAAATGCGCTTATAACAAATGGCCACATTGCTTCAAAACGTTTGGCATTGCTAGGCAACCTCGTTACTACGCGTTATGGTAAGTGAAAGTGTCAAACAACGTAAGCCCAAGAGGCACCTACTGAACCATTAACACGGCGTTCACCCAACTTTAGAGATAATTAACCTATGGTAAGTGAATGCTGTTCCATTTTATTCCTGTGGTTAGCAAGAGTATTTAGCTAGCTATATATTTGACTGTGATTGATTTACTGCCAGGTGTCACAAACTGCGCTGAACAGGCAGCCAAATAAGGTTACAGATTAAAAGGCGGGAGGTAAGAAAACGTATTGTAGGGCGTTTGCATACAATACACCGCAAAGTGTAATGAGTCCAGGTGTAGATGAGAGGAAGATCCAAGTTTAGTTATAGAACACCAAATAACCGCCTATAGGCTATAGGCTATAGAAGACAAACTGAGGAAAGCTGTGTTAGCCCCAGAGACACCACCTGAACCATCAACACAGATTTCACCCAAGTCGCTAAAAACGGCGCAGGGTGACGAAAAAAGGTGAAGCCAGGAGGAGGAATGATAATAAAGGGTGATAATAAAGTGCAAAAGTGCTGCAAGGGCTAAACTATCATTGCGACAACTTTTCTTCTCACCTTATTGCTACACACTGACACGTGCATAAATGATCACAATTTACTTTCTTGCAGGTCAACAACAAACGTAAACCACACACATTCGCGCGCACATACACACATTCAACGGACTCGCCAAGTGTAATTTGTGAAATTAACATCTTCGAGAGAAAAAAACACTCATAAATCTGTTATATTTGGAGTATACTCATCAGCTGCCTGTGCATTCTTTCTGTAAACAACAGCAATGCCCTCCACACCGAAGTCTCGTACGCGAAGGGGGCGCACTTCCGCATCTCCAGCGCCTATCCAGGCGCCCAGTCCCGCCACTGGCGATGTCGTCCCGGGCCGTCTCCCCAAATCCGAGTGGGTCACCATGGTGACACGGGAGGAGGGAGAGGAAACGGTCGCGGAGATTCTGGATGAACTGATGAGCCACGTGATGGAGAAGTGCTACAGGGTCTATTTAAACAGACAGGTGAGGCCAACCGCTACCCGCGTGACAACGCTTATGCGCCGTTAGTTTTGGGCTGCTGCAATCTTTTCTGCATATTAGCCGAGGTCAGTGGAGGTTAGAAACTGTATTGACGCTGTAACCCACGTTTGCTAAGAGCGGGGTTATTCTTTCAGTTCAATAGCATGGTGACAGATCTTGACGGTGATTTGAAAGAAATCAATGTCTTCTGATTAATGGCAGTAATAAGCCTGTCCTTCAAACAGTAACGAATGTTGAAAAGACTTCAGTCTCTGCAATGAGGAACACGTTTGTAATGAGCCTGTGAATATAAAGCAATCCTTAATGCAAATAAATCAGGCCATCCTACTGAATTCAGCTGTATACCTGTGCTCATGGGTCACGCCATCTCTGGCTTGCCATTTCAATTCACACAAAGTACATAGAACTATTGTAATGTTAATTCTCAGAAGAGTGGGTTCCAAAAGGCTTCTCTGTGTGGTCACAGAACACGGCTGGGCAATTCTGATCCTGAAGGTCAGTGTGTCTGCGTGTTTTTGTTTACACAAATCACCCTGGCTAAATTAGCTAATTGGCTATATACTCCAATGCTGGATCACTCTCCCGATGGGTGGGGCTAATGGCCAGAAAAGGAGAAAAGAGAAGGGAAATGAGGGGTTGGAATGAGCCCATTAAGTGTGGCAACTGAGGAATTTACTAAACCCGAGCCCCAAACGGAGCAGTGGGAACACTCGAGTGTGCCCATGGAAACCTCTCCCCTTCCTCCCCCCAGCTCCTGCCGTACGCAGTGTGCAGAGCGCGGGACACCCTGGTGGCGGTGCTGGAGTGGCAGTTCCTGATGCAGGACCGAGGGGAGGGAGCAGACAGCGCCCCCCTGTGGCAGGAGGACTCTGAGCCCCAGCCAGGAGAGACTGATGCCTGGGCAGACGGCTCGGTTCCTGTACGAACCAGATCACCAGCTCCACCTACCCCCACCCCACAGGTAACCACACACACCCCCACCCACCCACCACATAGGTAACCCCACACACACACACACACACACACACACACACACACACACACACACACCACATAGGTAACCACACACACCCCCACCCACCCACCACATAGGTTAACCACACACACCCCCACCCACCCACCCACCCACCACCTAGGTAACCACACACACCCCCACCCACCCACCACATAGGTAACCCCACACACACACACACACACACACACACACACACACACAAACACACACCACCACCCCACAGATAACCATACACACACCTCCTCCCCACAGGTAACCGTACATACACCCACCAACTCCACAGGTAACCACACATACACACATACCCATTCCGCAGGTAACCGCACACGCGCACGCACGCACGCACGCACGCACGCACGCACACACGCACACACGCACACACGCACACACACACACACAGGAAACCCCATACACACCTTCGTTCCACAGGTAACCACACACACCTCCACGCCACAGGTAAAGTATATACACCAGGGATCTCAGACTCAGATCCTGGAGGGCCACTGTGTCTGTGCACGTTCCGGTTTTTAACTTACACGTGCTCGTTAGAACGTAACATTCAGTTTTGGGAAAATATTGCAAGATATTTCCCACTATGGATGACGCTGAAACAAAAAGTTAAGAAAGAAATTACAATACACATCAGAGAACACAAGGAACAATTTCTACATGTTTATACAAACCTTGTTGAATTTATTGAGAAATAAATAGCTTGGCTCATGTAGTGACTAAGTTCTCTGACACCGTGTCCACAGGCAGGTCCACGTGTACCGAAGTCAAGGCAGAAGACAACAGCGCCCTCTGCTGCGCAACAAACCAAAGCCAAAATCCAGCCAGTGAGCAAGAGTGACACTGGGCAGAGTGGCCCTGGTAAAAAGCCCAGGGGAAGGGCAGTAGAACCAGGTGCTGGGGGCATTAGTCCCACAAGACCCATAGTGCCCCCTCCACCGAAGAGGAGGGAAGAGAGGGGGAAGCAGGAGTCCCCACCCCAAACTGGGCTGTCCTCTCTCTGGACCCCCTCTCCTCCTCTCCTGGGAAGTCCGTTCACAAGCACCACCAGCCCGGACGAGCAGAGCTCCACCACTGCAGTCCCAAAACCCAGACCCCCGGACGTCCCGAGGCTGAACCCAAAACGCCTCCGGCGCCGATACCTCTGCCCCGGGTTCGAGGTGCTGAAGCCCAGCCTGGCCCCGCTGCCCTCCAGGAGGACAGGGGGGCTCCCATCCCAGCCTCCCATGCCCTACGAGGGGGTCCCAAAGTGGGGCTTCCCAGATGGGGCAGTCTGCGTGTTCTCCACCAGAAACCTCCAGGATGGGGGGCTGCCTGAAGGCTACACCCCCCTCTCCGCCAGCCTGCTGCTGGACACCATGAGGCTCTCCACGGGGGTGTCCGTGCGGGGCCGAGCCAGGTCCCCGAAAGAGCGCCCGTCCCACCCTGAGGCAGCCCTGAGGCCCATCAGACGCACCCTCCCCGCCCCCCTGCTGACCCGCGACCGGCTCATTCTGGGACCGCCCCCGCGGGTCATCCCCCTCCTCTCGCCCAATGAAACGGTCTGATGGAACACTTTCCAGACAGCGCTGATGATTCGCTTTGTTCTGCTTTAAACAGCAAGCCCGGTTTAAATGCATCATTTCTTGGATTCAAATACTTTTCTGTGCTCGACTGGTCTTGCCTGGAGGAATCGAGCCAACCAAGAGGACCAGAAGTATTTCAGAGTATTTCATCATACTCCAGACAAGCTCAGTAAAGCACAGAAAAGTGTTTGAATCCAAAACGATGACACATTTGACCCAGGGCTGTGTTGCACACCTTTAGAATCCAGGCATTGCCATGAAAACAGTAGTAACAAAATGGCATTTCACCACGATGGATTTCTTTACCACTAACTGAGGACTCCACAGAGATATTTTAGCTTTGTGACATTTTGGTAGAGCACCTCATCTGTACAGCAGATCATTTAAAGCGACCGCAACGATTTTGGGTAGCCAATCCAGCTCAGGGTGACCAATCATATACTGCTGCCATTTCATATAAATATCAAGTAATATTCAACTGCAATGTTTTATTTTGAACTTTTTACATACCTCTTTAGAGGGTTAATCCAGACAGACAAGGATATCTGTATCAATTAAGTTTCTTTTAACACATATGTGAGTCTTGCCTGAAGAGTCTCCCTTTAGCAGCATACGAAGTACATTTACAAATGTACATTTATATTTATAGTCATATTTACAAGTACACTTCATCTCATCCCCACAGATTCGCGTTTCAAACGGTCCCTCTTTGGTTCACCCTCTCGACGCACAGCTAGTTTGGTCAAAGCAAGCTCGTCCGCCTGTCCTCCCGTCCGGCGGTCAGTTTCTTGGGCCCGTCCGTCCGTCCGTCAGTCGCTGTCGTCGCCGTGCGTGCGGCTGTGCAGCTGCAGGCTCCGCAGGTGCTTGTACAGGCGTCCGCACTTGGGGCAGGGGAAGGGCGCCTCCCCGGTGTGGATCATGGCGTGGGCCTTCAGGCTGTTGCCGTGGCGGAAGGTCTTGGGGCAGTGGGAGCAGGCGTAGGGCTTCTCGCCCGTGTGGCGGCGCAGGTGGATGCGGTACGCGCCCAGCTGGCTGAAGCGCCGGCCGCAGCCCTCGCAGGCGTAGGGCCGCTCCCCGGAGTGCGTCAGGGCGTGGCTCTTCAGCACCTTGCCCTCGCGGAAGCCCTTGCCGCACACGGCGCACACGTAGGGCCGCTCCCCGGAGTGGCAGCGCTCGTGCACCCGCAGCCCGCCCAGCCCGCGGAACGTCTTCTCGCAGTCCCTGCAGCTGTAGGGCCGCTCCTGGGTGTGCACGCGCGCGTGGATCTTCAGCCCCCCCTGGTGGCGGAAGGTCTTGCCGCACTCGGGGCACTGGTGCCTCTTCTCGGCCGAGTGCACCAGGCGGTGGGTGAGCAGGTTGCCGGGGCGGCTGAAGCAGCGGCCGCAGACCTCGCAGTAGTAGGGCTTCTCGCGGGTGTGCGTGCGCCGGTGGTCGGCCAGGTAGACCAGGCGGGCGAAGGCCTTGCCGCACTCGGGGCAGGGGTACGGGCGCTCCCCGGTGTGGGTGCGCTGGTGCAGCTTCAGGTGGCCGCTCTGCCGGAAGCCCTTGCCGCACTGGCCGCAGCGGTACGGCTGCTCGCCCGAGTGGATGCGGCGGTGGGTCGCCAGGTTGGTGGCGTGCCGGAAGCGCCGGCCGCAGTCGGGGCAGGGGAAGGGCAGCTCGCCCGAGTGGATCAGAGCGTGGGAGCGCAGGTGCACCGAGCGCCGGAAACTCTTACCTGAGAGAGAGAGAGGGAGGGAGAGAGAGAGAGAGAGAGAGAGAGAGGGAGGGAGAGGAGGAGAGAGAGGGAGGGAGAGGAGGGAAGGAGAGGGGAAGAGAGGGAGGGAGAGGGGGGAGAGAGGGAGAGGGGGGAAGGAGAGAGGGAAAGGGGGGAGAGAGGGAGAGAAGAGTGAGAGAATGAAGGAAAGAGAGGATTCACACTGTTAGCCAGATGAACAAGCACTGAAGATGCTGAATGGGTAATGGAATTGTGATTTTAAAATTGTTAAATATGCTCTGCTCGGCAATTATTCTTGAATAAACGATGACACTTTGACTGTAATAATTATGTTATGGCAAAGAAACAATAGGTAAGATTGTGTTAAAACATTGCTACAAGACCATTGTAAATCCCTTCCTATCATTGAAAAAGGCTCAGACATGTTGACTCACCCTCTGCCTGTGTTTATAGTCCTTAAATTCTGGTTTCAAAATCGGGGCCGTCACTCTGTACCAAAACATTGCACAGCCGAACAATAATTCAAGTTCATTGGTTGAAAAAGTGGTTCTAATTGCCACAGCCAATGGCATGGGGGCTTATTGTGATAGTTTGTGTGTAGCTGCCTGTGTTGCACTCCAAACAAGCTATCACTGAAACTCTGTATACTATTGCTTATTATCCAAGCGAAGACTATATACTTATAAAACAATACCAGTTCGCAACAAGCCAATTAGCCATGGTTACCTTGACAAATGAAAAAATATCCACCTGAGGCAATATGAACATAGTAGCGAGCATTGTCTGGAGTGCAATTTTGGCAGCTACGTGTTCCTTTTATCTCTTTACATGTTCAATCATGCGTGTTTAGCTAAACCTTTTTATCTCAAACTGTAAGTTGCAGTTGCATCATTTGTGGTACACTATCATATCTTAGTTATATAGCCAGCTAGTTCCATAGCAAAATAAGTTGCTTGCTCATAGTTGGTTAGCTAAAGTGAAACCTTCAAAAACACAAAACATATTAATAGTGTTGTCCAGCACACTAATGTCTACATATTCAGCAAATATTTTCTTACTAGAACACTACAAAAATACGGCAGACTCTGTTGTGTTTGTTTCTGTCAGTGCATGTTGTGGTTTGAGGGTGTTTCTTGCTGCAATTCCTCTCTTGACCATTAGGAGTCTGAAGTTACCTATTGTACCTTTAGTATAATTATATAAACATTACGATGCATTTACAAGATGTAAATAAAATGCTATTAATCTCAATGTACATTTCCATTCCGTAAAGTACCTGGGTTATATAAATATATAAAAAAATATATCAAGAATAAAAATATACGTGGAAGAATTCCAGACAGGACTAATCCAGCATGAGGACATATTTCCAAAAAGGTAAACATCTACTTCAATTGTTAGAACAGATTTGGATTTGGAACTTGATGATGAATTGGCTCTGGAAATGCTAAAAACCAGAATTGCAAAATCCAGGGGTCAAAAAGTAAAAAGTCCTGGCATGCATTTCTTCCACCCATGAACTCAACCAGCCAATTAGTTCTACCTCCTGGCTGAAGAACTGTGGGAATTAGACAGTCCTGGTCATTGGAACTGAAGGAGGACTGTTTACGTTCTGATTTCTGCTGAAAGTCATATCAGGGGTCGGAAGCCTGGTCCTGGAGAGCCACAGATTTAATGCTAGTTTTTTGTTTTCACCTTAAAGGAGAGGTAAGGCGAGTTGACCATGTCAGTTAACAGAGTAACAATGAAAGCCATCATACACTGCAGTTCTCCAGGACCAGGGCTGGGGACCCCAGCATACTTTGCGGCTCTCCAGGACCGGGGCTGGGGACCCCAGCACACCTTGCGGCTCTCCAGGACCAGGGCTGGGGACCCCAGCACACCTTGCGGCTCTCCAGGACCAGGGTTGTCGAATGTGGCATCTGGACCTGCTGAAAGGCGTAAACCGTAGCGGAGCAGAGCGGGGCTCCTCACTCACCGCACTCCGTGCAGCTGTGCAGCCGCTCCTCGGTGTGCGTGCTGACGTGCCGGTTCATGTCGCAGGTGCGGGCGAAGCGCCAGCCGCACACGGGGCAGGAGAAGGGCTTCTCGCCGTTGTGGATGCGCTGGTGCGCGCGGTAGCTGGCGTTCTGCGTGAAGCGCTTGGGGCAGAGCTGGCAGGCGAAGGGGCGTTCCCCGGAGTGCGTGCGCATGTGGTTGGTCAGCACGCAGGAGTAGCGGAAGCACTTGCCGCACACCTTGCAGACGTAGGGTCGGAGGTCGCTGTGGGCCTCCTGCTGGTGGGCCTGCAGCGCGGCGATGCCGGGGAACACGGCCTCGCAGTTCTGACACGGGTACCTGCCCGCGCTCCACCTCTTCCTCTCCTTCTCCTCCGCCTCCGCCCTCCTGTCTTTACCGGCCGTCCTCGCGGCGGGCTTTTTCAGGGGGGCTTGTTTCTTCCTCCGCTTCACCTTCTTGGTCGCGGTCGCGGTCGCGGCGGTCCCCCGCGCCTCACGCTTCGCCGCGGTCGCCCCGTCGCGGTCGCCATTGGCCAGAGCGGCACCGCCGCCCCGCCCGGGAGTCACCTCCGCACCGCGCCTCCCCCTCCTCCCCCGCCGCAGTCCGCTGTTCTCCGGCCTCCCGTCCTTCTCCCGCTTCACGTAGACCAGCAGCGACTCGCACTGCTCCTCTTTCACCTCCACCAGGTCGATGGGCTCCTCCTTAACCCGGGGGAGCCCCTGCCAGAGCGCCTCCCCCACCCCGCCCAGCTCCAGGAGACACGCTCTGCCTGCAAGCACAGACCAGACCCTCCAGTCAGCCGCTTTCAGCCTTAACCAGGAGTTACCCTTTACTGAAACAACGTCCCTCCTGTGTTATTGAAAGAGTCAAAATGTATGAATATGAACTAGGATGTCTGTCCCCTGAGCATGCTGATCAAAAACCTTGTCGACCAGTCTTAAAGTAACCTTGCTTAAAACCTTGCTTCAAATAAAATAATTATTCCTGGGAATAAACTGTAACTCAACCTGAATGAGAGGTTCCAGGATTTGACATGAGATGCCAGTACAATAACAGGCCTGTAGTTTCCTGGGTCAGTACGATTCCCCCTCAAACATACATTTGTATAAAAATACTACCTTGTGCCCAACCAACTGCAATCAGCTATATTTAGAAACATATAAAACACACCTGTCTTTTTTTCCAATAAGGTCATCCTTGAAGTATTCTTGAAAACGTGCCATTACGAACGGCTGAAATGTTTTCAGATGTTGCACACTACTTCATCAGTCCTCACCCCAAGATCTTTAAAGATATCCTGGACTTTGTACCTATAAGCTCTTCTCTGGAAAGGCTTGCGAGAAAATTACTGTTTTGGATATTAGCAACATGCTTATTATAAAGCAAAGCTCCTTACATTAAATGCAACAGCACTTTAACTTTCCACATTTCTACTGAAATATAACAAATGCTTAGGATTACTTTTTGGATGATTTGCATTTCAAACATCCTTTTAGGAAACCTTATTAATTTAATAACATCAGCAAGCATATACGCAAATTATATCTCTCCAAACGGTTTTTAATAAGTTGCACTTTGTGAAATAGCTTCTTTTCTCCACAATTCCCACATATTTATTCATGAACGGTGGAGACCTATATTTATTAAATTTCAGAACGAGTTTACTCAGGGCATGAAAAATAACCCCTTTGAATTTGCTCTACTTTTCATTCGCGGGCTGGCTAAAAGCTACAGCCACTCTATTCTTATATTCTCTCTCATCTCGTTAGCTTGTTTGAAGTAAAAAACACAGCATTAGAGGCAGTCTCATCTTGCCAATGTACATCAAAGGTACCCGTTTGTCCATTGCCTTTTGAGCTGTAAATCCAGTCAAGATTACACAAAATCAAACCCAGAACCAATTTGGGGAATTGATCTAGAACCAATCCAGAGTAAAACCTAGACAACACCTCCAACCCCCCTCTGACTGCACCAAACTAATAAAACTTCTGTAAAAGAATTTCAATAATGAAAACAGCAAACTAACTCACAAACACACAAAGCTATAATAAACATTTTCTAAAAGTCTGTCAGCACCAAATTACTGATGTCAAATAACAAAACCTTCCTTCATGTTTCACAGAAACAAGGACAATCCCAAAGCAATATTCCAATCGTATAGTATAGTTCCTTAGCCAGTACTTCATTCTCTACTACCTGATGGCCAATTGCAATTTCTCAAGTGTTCACATAAACATACGTGCCTGTGGTTCTCACTGAAATAACTTTTAGATATATGCCATTGGGACTAGCTAGCATATTCACAAAGTTCTGGAATATCTGTATATTGGACGTACATCGGAGCAATGGGAACAGAGAAGGAGAAGAACTTTTTTCTAGAAGTATGTTTATATTTGTTAGTACTGTTAGGATGAAGATAAAGAACCTTGATACATTAGGCCCGAGTGTAGCACTTCAGGAAGGATATTAAACAAGTGTGGCCTCCTGAAAAAGCCTGCTTGGCGAGGAGAAACACTAGCAGAAGACCAGATTCCGATCCCAAGCACCTCTGCCATTATCTTTATGCCAACGTTAGCTAGGCCGGGAGATTGAATGATAGGAGACATTTCAAAAGGTCTTCATATTTTTTTTTTATCCCAATAAAGCAACGCAGATCTAAAGATGCACAGCAAGCGGAGGCTTTTTAGACTATGGGCTTTCTAGACTATGAGCTATTCATCCGCACATATTCACCCCCATTCCCATAGATTACGTGATGCAGGCTGCTTGTGCAGCTAACTCATTACATTCTGGAATGAAAGCACAATGCCTTTCATTATGAACCAAACTGAGTTACTGAGATGGGAACAGGTTTGAGGATCACAATGAGATTTATTTTCTGCCCCACCAGACCGTGACCCAGCCTGTACTTTTTCCCCCATAGAAAATGCCTGAAAGCAGGTGGAAAATTAGTTTTATAAATTTCCATCTGAAGTTTTATAAGGTATAACAGTAGGTTTATATGCAAAATACCATCAGCACACACCATTAATCTCTCATATGGATAAAACGATAAATACAACAAACCATATTCGCAAGAACAAACATCAAAATAAAGATTTAAACTCCCCACCACATATGCCAGATTCCTTCATTTTTAAGAAACCACACCTGAAACCAACATATACATTCTGAAATGCAGGTGTGTAGGCTGCAGATACTAAGCTAAACCCTACCAAGCCTTTTCCCTGAATTGTATATTGTATATAAGTATATAAGTATCCATATTGTCATCTACCCCAGGTTCTCTTAACTCTGCTAATCCAAAATGTTTCCACCTGGAAACCAGTCGTGATTGTGACATCAGCATTAGAATATTCAGTTAAGAATATTCTAATCCAATATTTGTGATATGTGCTCCTCACTTTAGGGACATAAAATCATAATTTTTATTTCACTTCACACATTGTGTCAAACAGAGATGGACAATAGATATGAATTTGCATTAATGTCAATGCACAGGCACCAGATTTATCTGAGAAACTCATTTCCGTCTGCAGTCTCTGGGCAGGCAGGAGAAATGAGTGATCTCATTCCTATCTACTGGCCTCATGTCCTCATTTTCAAACCTTTTTCTTCTGCTCGTGAATGGGCCCGCATGACAAAAAGAAATGGCCTAAATAAAGAAATTCTTGATCCCCACCAAATCCCCGACACTGCCTTCCCAAATCCCCGATACTGCCTCCCCAAATCCCTGATACTGCCTCCCCATCTCCCAGCTTCCCGTCTCTGTAAACCCCTCGGCAAGCTGCCCGGCAGCGGCTCTGCATCGCTCCTGTAGGGGCTCCGCTTGATCTCCTCATCAGGGCTTTGCTCTCCCGTTTTGACTTCAGAGGGAAGGCCCCTATACTCTCAGCGAAAGATTCTTCTCTGCCATGAAACCGCTCATAGCACAGACTTCTCTCCCATCTACCTGTGAAACAAGACCCTCTTTCCTTTCTCAAACCCGCCAGTACAGAAAGCAAAGCTCAAGGGCCCAACAGCTGTGCGGAACTTATCGCGGTTACGCCGAGACTCGAACCACCAACCTTCCAGGTCCCAGTCATATACTTTAGCCAGTAGGCTACAGGCTGCTCTTTTAAGAGAGCAAAAGGGTAAAAAAAAAGGACAGGAGGAGGTTTTGGAATAAATCGACCTGTAACCATATACGAAATATGGGTACTGTGGACCAATACCCGCTGGCTGGGGGTTTTCATAACAGCTAAGCCGATAGCAGAGTGCATTTTCATCAGACGGCTAGTGCAGTTCCTTGGCAATCCAGAGGAAAAAGCCACAAGGTCATAACTGTATGGGACAGATGCCAGGAGAAACTGGAAACCGTAAACATAAAACTGACAACAAAAAAATAAAGAAAAAGTGAGAAGACAGATTGCACCACATTGAGCGTTTTGTTTCATTGTATGATTGACGCCATTATTATTTATACATTTTTATTATTATTATTATTATTATTATTATTATTATTATTATTAATTATTATTTATATGTAGTGCAGGTAGAGATGCGGGAAATGCTTGCAGGTGGAGTCATGCTTGCTTCGGTTCAGAATTTGTCATATTCACCAACAACTAAGAACGCTATAAACATTCCATCATACATTTAAGCGGATGGATAACAGTACGTCATATGTTAAAATCCCAGGATGGCCGTTGCTGTGGCACTCTCGAGCATACCGGTACTTCACCTGGCTTGTTCAGAAAATATCACTAGAACACAGCTAAAAGGGGCGGAAGCAAATTGATAGATCATTGATAAATAACACATGCCCCACCTAGAATAAGACAATCTGCTCAGCTACGAAGTTACTTTCCACGAAATAAACGCAGAACTACACCGCAGGTGGTTTGCTGTGGTTTGGCTAGTAGGCTAATCCTAGCTAAATTAAGTTACCTGTACATCATCCTAAATCCGTGCACAGTAAGAACTGCAACGACACCAAAAGGTAATGTGCATCGACGATAGACCTTCGGCATTTTTGCTAGCTAACAATTGAATTAACTAGAAATATTCCAATTGAATTTAATTCGCGAGCACCCATGACAACTTTGATGCTGCACATAGACGGTTCATGGCACACAATGCGTTTTCCCGACGTGTAATTTCAACTAGTGAGATAATAATTTGCTAATCTGCAGTAGAGACGGTTATCCGATGGAGCGTCGTCAGTAAAAACTAACGTCAAGCACGTCCAGCGGCGCACTTGCTTCCAGCATAGCATTACTTCACAAAACATAATCAGAGCTTCTGCAGAGGAGGATGCGGTTACTCAGCTAGTGACTTCAGGAAAATACGTTAAACGGGAGAAAAGACAGCTAAATTAGCTAGCTATCTAACCAAATGCTGCACGATCTGCCCATGCCATGCATTTCATTGCAATCCAAATAACCGATCGAAAACAGCTGGCAATTCAGCAGCGAAGTAATACGACAAATAGTATTAATATGCTAACATTACCTTTTGGGCTTTTAATCGGGCGCTTCCTTTGTCTCGTCATCATTTTTCTCCCTATTTCTGAGGGTGCCTTTCTGTGCACTGGTTTCTCTTACTCAAAACGGTACTAACGTTGGCTAGAACACATGCATTTTGAGAAGCACGCCGCGTTACTTTCCCTCCGAGCCCTCGTAGAACGCTCCAGGTTCAGGATAACCTGGGCCAGCCATGTTCTTTTAGTCTAGTCGGTGTATCCGTAAATCTAAACCACCCCCTCAACCAGTCACATATTAACGACCCGGTTCTACGTAATGTGTATTCATCAAGGTCCTTATGTCACGCCCACTCATCCTCGATCCAATAAACTTCGCAAATTCATAACGAAATTAATTCCTACGTTTAGCATCGTGCCTCTTCAAAAATTGACAAATTTCATGAGTTTTCCATGATCACAGTTAACATTGTACCCCAGACAACAAAAACGTATTATAGCTGGGACCAAACCCTATCAATAACCCAAAGATAAATAGTAAATACACTACCATAAGTAATAATAGAAAACAGTGAATTGCCCTGGCCTAAATAAATAAAGTTATTTATTTAGACCTCCCTCCATAAACAAGGTCAGCCACATGTTATGTTAGATTCTTGCCCTTTTCTGAAGAAAAGTCTATAAAAAGGTGAGTCTTGTGTAAGTCTCGTGTTAGCCACATTCTGAAAGTTGGCACCTCTAGCTTGGACCACAAAAATACAGTTCTTGCTTTTGTTTTAGGAGAGCACATTTTAGCATTTTGCATTTAAAACCCCCAATGTACCTAATAAATTCACACAAAAAAGGAGATAATATGAGCTTGTTTATTTTGATGAAAACAGCATTCATCTTCATATGCCTCTTAGTGCATTTTCTAATGAAGCTGCAAGCCTCAGGCGAACTAGATGAATAGGTTTAATGTCCCGTTCATTTTTATAGCATACTTATCACACCTCATAGTCTTGCCTAGAGCAAACCACTAAAATCGATAATATATCATTAACATTGTGAATCATTCGTCTGCTCAGAACAAATGGTACAATTCACAATCTAAACACTAGGTGGAAACAATGGAAACATGTTCCCTCTAAAATGCATAGTATACCAAGGATTTAAGGTATGATTCGTTCTCCTTGCCTCAAATCAGAGTTAACTAAGATTAGGGCACTTAGGGCACATAACTCTGCCAGCACTGGAATTGTCAATATAAATTGTAGCCACTATAGCTTGGGCACTAGTCTTTGGGTTTACTTTTGTAACATTGTTCTCTGCATACTGATGATAGTTCATCTAGGAGATCTGTATTCTTGTAATTTAGTCTTTAACTATACAATAGTTCATAAGTACCAATAAATAACCATTTTTAATTTAAGCACGTATGAGACCTGTCAGATACAAAGACTAATAGGTTGTTTAAATGCTTACTGTGTTTAGAGAATGCTTAGAAGAGCGTGGCTTCTCGACAGACCTTGTTTTTGAAAAGGCCTCAGTGATACTGTCTCACGCTGTTTACAGGGTGTGTGCATTGCGCAGAAGTATCAGTTAACACGCTTATTTTAAACTTTAAAAAAGTGTGCCAGGTATTTCCTCTTCTGATTGTATTGCTAAATGTTATTCCGTGTCTTGCATGAATAGCCCCCCTGCTACCTCCATCCCCTTCCCCATGCCCCTCCCTTCCTTTTTGGCTGCAGCAGGGGAACATGAAAGCCATAGTTCTGCCCCCTGGCCATCCTAATCGGAAGTAAACAAAACTGCACTAAATTCTGAAACTTGTATTGAAGAATAAAGACAGAAATGTTGGCAGTATTTAGTTGTTCTTGCCCCCTGGGAATGCTTCCTTCCTCATTGCAGTAAGGTTTACTGTGAGCACCCTGACAACCACCTTTTGACAAATAGAATATCTAATTGGACTAATTAAAAGGAAAACTTATTCTCAACCAGCCTGAAAGTGAACCTATAACTGCAACTCAAATAGCCTATATTGTAAGCAAAGTGACTCCATGGTGCATCGTACTTATACAGACATGGCGGCTAGGTAACCGCATGATTCAGATAATAACACTGGAGTGTTCGGGGTTCGGAGTTAGCTTTAGTCAATTTGGGGTCGTAGCCACTCGTAATGGCGTCCCCATGCTGTCACAATCTAAAGCCTCTACTGTGCATAAGACGACATCCGCAGTCTGCTACATTCGGATACAGGATTTTCACCTGGTCTTCTCCACTGCAAACACCCTGACATTTTACTCTTCGGATCTCCAGGCAGTGGAAATAAAAAGTCGTCCAGGCGCTTACCTAAGAATGTTGGCCGCATTTCAAACGGTTCTCGCCCAGAACATTTGTTTTAAACTGACCTAAATCACTGTTGGCTCTTTCATTTAACCACAGATAATGGATGTCCCATATATCAACCGATGGTGAGGATTCCATTTAGAGTTCCACAGTGGAGGGGTCTATGAACGGCGATGCCAAATCGGTGCATCATTCATTCTTTTTCTCGTGTTGTTCAACACTCTTGGAATAGATAATCTAGTTTGTTTTTTATTCCAGTTACTACGGGGGGCTGGGCTTCAAAGAGGAAGGTGAACGCCCCCCACCACCAAAGTGCTCATATAACTGAAGAACAGACCTTTTGTGATGTGTGCGGTGTATGTCTGTAAGCAGACAGCATTTTATTCTTGCCTAATTAGCATTCTATCCTCGCCCATTCATCGTACAGCCCATTATTCCAAATTCTTCGCCCAAAGCGTGGACATTGCCTAGACTCTAGACTTTAAGTATAGCCGCTTGAGAGCTTGGTTTATTTAGATTTCGGAGAAAACATTCTACGGGGCAGGTATAACAGTTGGGATATTATCATTGCAGCCGCACCATATGGACTACATATTCACAATTAGGATATTAAAAGGTCGTTAGCCTATACATTTCTTGGAAAGCAAACTAGTAACGAGAACAGATTCGCATTCATGAGTGGGAAGTAAAATCGTTGGAGAATCAGCAGCTGTGCTCCGCTCAGTTTCAGTTGTGTTTTGAAACTCTTTGAACTTTTTCCAACCAATTTTGCTTCGATTCGCCCTTGCATTAGGGCGGTTGCCACGGGATACACACGAACTTGCCTCTGTCATGGAGAGAGGAGTTTGTATTATCACTGCGCTCGTTCTCATTGTCCAGGGTAAGAACTGCGTCTTTTAATGAGTTGTTACTTACGTTATTACAGAATTTAACGGCAATTGCATATTTGTAGTCTTTGAGCTAACGACACAGTACGGTTTAAAGACTTCAATCCGGCGAAAAGCTTAACGAAGTGCTTATTCAGCGTTTTGCAAAATGCGGGTTTGTTGTCTCACACACAAAAAGCCAACTGTACTCCAAAGGTCTGTCAAGGTCCCAAATGTATACGTTTCCACGCGAAACCTGTTACGCTTACAATTGGTTGGAAGTGTATGCAGGAGCGACGTTGTTGCGGTCAAGAATCAGAACAAGTTGAGCAAAGACGATATGGGAAAGGCAAGAGTTGCAAAGCGTGTGTGTACTCGCCGCTTTTCGGAAACGGAACAAGTGAATAATACAACACAAGTATATACAAATACAAATATTTACATTGCATTACATTAATGGCATTTGGCAGACGCTCTTATCTGAGCGACGTACAACATGCATACCCATAACCAGGGATAAGTGCGCTGAAAGACCCTAGAGGGAAGTACAATTTCAACTGCTACCTGTACAACAAACACAAGGACTGCGGCCTATTTGAGCATCGGATTTTCTTTCTTTTTTATAATAATACCGCAATAAACTGCTTAACTAGCCAAACAAAACTAGCAAAGGTATCATCCTAATGACACAAGTAAATAACACAGGTAAAGACAACAGTTAAGGTTTACAGGGAGGTAGGTAGGAAGAGGTGCGTCTTCAGTCTACGCTTGAAGGTGCAACATTAGGTGACACATTAAATCTGTTGCCTACACGTGGCCCCTAGTTGAATTCTTTTAAACTAACTTCAAGTTCAGTTAACACTGGTTACTGTGTAAAAAATAGAGGTGTACTGCCAAGAAATCACTCATCGCTGTGAATTATTGAGAAATAATGTAAGGCTATTGCTTACAAGTTGTATACAAATGTATTATTAAATTCCATTTATGAAAATACATTTTTATGAGGGACATTTTAGAGGCAAACTGCATTTATTTCATATGAACTTATAAATGTGTTTACTGAATTGTTTTTTTATATTGTTTATATTTGACTGCACCTTATCCAGGCAGGACTAAAGAATGGGTGTATTCAATAGGGCGCTTTGTATTGGATTATTTGACACTTCCACTGTGACAAGAAAGAAGTGTGCTGCAGTGAGTTAGGATAACAGTTGAGATTTAAGGGCTACCATACCACTCACTGTGCTGTCAGGTCTGTTGTTCACCATGGTGTGCAAGGGTTCAGGTAAAACCTCCGATTTAATGCCCATTCGACACTATTCTGGACCATAGAGTATTCTAATTCTGGCTGTGTTCCTCGATATCATCCCTGCTGAAACAAGCCTAAACTGGACCAGCCTAAACGACCAGCTAAATACTACTTAAACCATCTTAGATTCCCAGCTGGTCTGGATTCTTCAGCAGGGTAGTTCACCAGAGCACCAAGATGGTGGATCTCTAGATTAAAAGCTCTTTGTCATGTTTGAGTCTAACCCTCTGTAACCCAGCGCTTTGTCACGTTGGTGTTTAACCCTTTCTGTCCCAGAGGCAGTGGGGTTTAGCATCAGGAACGAGCAGCTGGGCAGGTGTCTGCAGCCCCTGGAGGGTGGCGTGGTCTTGGAGGAGTGTGGGCCAGGCTCGGCCCCCCAGGAGTGGGAGTGGAGGCCCCACACCCGGGCCCTGGTCAACGTGCAGACGGGGGAGTGCCTGAGCGCCAAGCGGCCTCTGGATCAGGAGGCCGTCCATCTGGATGCCTGCGCGGTGGGGTACGAGGAAGCCCAGGCCTGGGTCTGCTCCAAGAAGGGCCACCTGACGCGGCCGGGGGCGCACAGGCTGCACCTCAGCGCCCACCGCGACACCGATAGCATCGTCCTCGCCAGGGAGCGCGGCCGGGGGAGTAAGTGGAGGACTCTGGGAAACCTGACCGTCTGCGATGAACCTGGGGCCCCGCACTACAAACATCACCACGGCGACAAGCCAATGCCAACGGCCTCTGTCGACGGCGAATCCGTCGCCGCTGGCGTTGACGATGGGCCCGGGCTGAGTAAGGGCAAAAACGGCGAAGACGTAGATCTCGTTAGCGTTAGCATTAGCACCCTTGTTAGCTGCAAAGCTGGCCAACACTGTAAGTGCAGGGATCATGAGATCACAGTCCCTTTACCTGGGAGTCGCGTGCGAAGACAGTCTGGCCAATCAGTAGCACTACTCATTTACCTGGAGGAAAAGAAAACCAGGGCTGGATTTGGATTCGAGGGCCAGATTTGATGATCCTTGCTGCCTGTCTAGCAGAACCCTTCACCCACTGAAGGAGAGCACCATTTTATGGCTGACAGTTTAGCTTTAGCCCAGCTATCTCAATCCTCATAATCATTTAAGCACTTGATGCTAACCAAGGACTTGTGACCTGTCTCCATACATCAAAAATAGTTTTTGGAAGGCTACATTCTTAGCAGCTGCATGGGAACTAATGGGCCAAATTCTGGTGCCATTGTTGATTTAGTCACACTAGATTTGAAAGCATAGAGTCCAACAAAGTAGAAAAGTAGAACTGAGCACATTCATATGGCTGCACATCTTCTGTGCCCTGATTTAATTTTGGTTTTTGATCATATTCTTGTGGTTTTCACAGGTGCTATGACCGCCCCAAACCTGACTGAAAGTGCCTCAGAGGAAAAGCTCCCCTCCCTGTCCTCCTCCACCACAGACCCAAGCCCCGCCCGAGGACCAGGCCCATCCGCTGCACCTTTTTTCAGCCTGGAGTACGGTAGGTCCCCCTAGGTCATGGATGATGTCAGGTAGCCCCCTCTCAAAAACTAAAAACTAAAAAAAAAAGTCAGTCTTATCAAGTATTTAGTCTCATATTGAGACTTCATTTTGCTAAATAAAACCAAAATATTGTCAGTTTTACGAATTTCAAGATTTGCCAATGGGGTAAGAATTTGGTAACACTGGATAACCTTTGGTAACCCCTCACCAAAAGACTGACCCAGTAACACTGTCATACACGATATAGTGACTGTCACAAGATGGCATTACAGATTATTTCAGGTTATGTCAAATGAACAAAACTGTTGTACTTTTATCGGTGCATTTTATGACAGTAACATCTGTAAAAACATTTACCAATAAAAGTTGGTTCATAAGTTTTTAAGCCCAGCACCACTTGTCATGTCTAGCCATGAGGCAGGAGAATGCTATCGGGTGGTATTGGCACTGCATTGGCGTTCTGATCTGACCCTGTGTGTTGGTTCACAGGGCTGGGCTGGAAGGTGGCTATGTTGGTTCTCAGCTCCTTGGCTCTTGTGATTGGAGTGCTCGTCCTCCTCCTCAGCATTCACTACAACAGGTGAGACTTCCATCACATTCTCCAAAGGAGATCTCAATGTAAGAGAGTATATAATACATTACATTATTGGCATTTGGCAGACGCTCTTATCCAGAGCGACGTACAGTTGATTAGACTAAGCAGGAGACAATCCTCTCCTGGAGCAATGCAGGGTTAAGGGCCTTGCTCAAGGGCCCAGCTGCTGTGCGGATCTTATTGTGGCTACACCGGGATTAGAACCCCTGACCTTGCGTGTCCCAGTCCTTTACCTTAACCACTGCGCTACAGGCCGCCCTACATAATATGTAGTATACCGCATTCTCCACTCGGTATAACAATAACAAATATTGGGCATCCTGTTGCCTAATCTCGGTACATGACTGGGACCCAGAAGGTTGGTGGTTTAAGCCCTGGTGTAGCTGTAATAAGAGCTGTTGGGCCCTTGAGCAAGGCTCTTAACCCCTGTGGCTGCCCACTGCTCGTAAAGTAACTAGGATGGGTCAAATACAGAAGACAAATGACCCCACAGGGTTCAATAAAGTATATCTATCTAATAGTACTTTTAAGAGTTGAGCTGCTGTGATGTCATACCCACATGCACACTTCCATCTCCTTCTCCCATTGGCCGTTAGGAAGAAGAAGGTGATGTGCGTGGTGAAGTCGTACGTCCCGACCGGGGAGGTCAGCCAGCAGGGGTCCCCCGTGCCCAACGAGAGAGCCCCCCTCACCCGGCACCCCCTGCGGCCCCCCTCCTCCCCCTCCCTGCAGAGAGGGGAGATCCTGATCGAGTGGAAGGACGGCACCGTCACCCCGCTGTTCGACACCAACACGCTCCCCGCTGACTGAGGCAGCACTGCCAGTACCTCACACACTAATCTGTGTAGAAAAACCTGTCCATAGTTACATCAGAACCAAAAAATAACAAGTATTCTAGTCTTATATTGAGACTTAAACTCTTATTTCTTTTGTTAGATAGGATGAAAATATTGGCAATGAGATAGGACAGTTTGACTTCATTGCTGGAATGAGAATGAAATTAGAAAATTTTACTTGTCAAGCAAATCTCATTTCAAGATTTGCCAATGGAATAAGAAAAGTTCACTTGTCAAGCAAACATTTAACTTAAAACAAATATTTTCTACTTGAGAGATCATAAATAAGATCTTAAGTCTTACAAGACTAAAAAGTTTGTTAACAGTCTTTTTTTGCAGTCTGTGGAGCAAAACACATTAATAGAGTTCTATTCCTGCCCAATTCTCATTTTGTTAGTGCTATCAAGGAGGCATATGTACCACGTCTTAATTTATTTCTCTTCATCAGGTTTATAATCACATTCAGGCTTGTGTCTGAGAAACATTCCTACCTTTTTAATTGCTGTTCTTTGCCGAATATTTTTTAAAAATAAGGAAATCTGTCTGTTGAATTATGAAATGCCTCACCTTGAAAGTGACAATAGAATATAATGCAGTCATTTTGTTTTAGCCTGATATGAATTGATTTTGCGTGCTGTAGTATTAAAACCATTGTTGTCATTGGTAGGTGTGTGGAATCTTCAGCATAATTAACCTTTAACTTTTTTCTTTTTTTTAACAGTGCTGAACAGAAATAATACCTGTCTCTCCTGCCTACTTGAGTTAAGATGCAAAACAAAAAAATAATGTAGAATTAAACTGGGAATGCCCTAACTGAGAAATGTACATGTTTCTGTTAAGTAAAAATTAATAGTAATATGAAACAATATATTTTTTAAATAATGTTGATAGTGTTGGAACTACTACAGTCGGCTAAAATTCAAAGATTTAATACAATTATTTTTAATAATATGATGTTGTTACATTTAAAATTTATATTTCTATATGGTTATTTCTGTTGTACAAATGAGTTTTTTTACGGTTTGGCAGTGACCCTGTCTTTCATACCGCTTTGCTAAAATAATAAAATACTTTTCTAATGTATATTGTTGTTGACATACCAAGAGTGTATTGAGTCCCCGTATTGAAATACTGGACAGGTGCAAGAAAGAGGAAGGCTTTGGCTGTCCTGATATTAGAATCATTGTAATTATTGAGTGACACTGCACATTGTACATGACCCATATTGTGTACCTCTTCTGTGTGGGTCACTTGGGCCCCATTGCTGTTCACCATTGCGCTCCATTCTCCATCAAGCCTCCATTCTCCCATAGTCTGTCATATTAATGTAGCACCATTCATTCAGTTTGTCTGTAAAACTAATAATGGACAAAACTGCAAAGGAGATGAAATGTACTCCCTCTCAATGAGTGCTTAGGAAAGATCTTTATGCGAGTCATTTACTACACCAAAAAACTCACATTACTGTATACAAGTCAACTGACAATGGCATGACACATACATTTCTTCAATGGATATGATCAGCCCCCCTAATTCCCAAGATGACAAATTTATATCCAATCGAATAAACGTGTCATATATTATATAAAAAACCTGAAAATATATGTTCAGAATCAGGAACGTCCTCTCTCGGTCCTCTTCAGAATTGAAAAGCGTTGGCTTTCTGCTGCAGCAGCACGTAGGTCGCCTCGTCCATGTTTAGGGCGTACGACCTCATCTGGACCTGCTCCTCCAGGAAAATGTATTTCGTGTTCAGGCAGCGAAGCTCTACTTCAGCCTGGGAGAAGCGCTCACTTAGCCTGTGGGAGTCCAAAGTGTTGTAATACCAGCGAGAAAGACACGATCGAACACTGGCAGAAGGATATTGCCAATTACCAAATCCAGGTGTCTGGAACTAAATACTGGGGAGGACTTTTACTTCCTGAACCTGGATTTTCCCATCTCTCACAGTGTGACAGGGAGCGGAAGTGGGCTAGGAGCAAAAGAGCTTTGAAGTGACACAAAACCAGGGGTGGGCAGTTCCAGGCCTGGAGGACCAATGTGTCTGCAGGTTTTTGTTTCCACCAATAACCCTGGCGAAATGAGCTAAATGAACTCATAAGCTATCTCTTCCTGGTTTTAGTATCTAAGACACCCACAAAGCATTCCCAAAGAGTAGTGTCATTTGAAAAGTCCCTAACCCAGCTCCCAGAGCCCAATTCCCCCCACCCCTCTGCCTCCCATGACCAGCTCTCTCTCTTAACATTCATCAACCTCGTCCAATAATTACGCAAAAAACATACGTGGGAAATCGTTTCACGAACAGCTCAGAGAAATACGCATACTTCTACCAAAATAGCAATAGTTTTACTTGAATCAGGACGGGACCCAAACGGAAAGCTCCAGGGTGACACGAAAAGTTCAGAAACACAGAAAACAAGCGCGCGGGCCTGAAAGCCGGTAAGAGAAGCCCTCACCTGCTGATGTAAGCGGACAGCTCCTGCCCCAGGGCGAGCAGCTGCAGCTGTGCGGCGTCCTGGCACTGCTCGATCCCGGGTCTCTGACCGCGCACGGCCAGCTGCACCTGCGCAGCTCTCAGCTGCCCCTGCTTCTCCTCCAGAGTCCCTCTCACAGACACCATGCTCTTATCCATGCGCGCCGCGTCTGCCTGCACCTGCAACACCGCCAGGCCTCGTTATCCGCTGCGCGACGTCATTAGTATTAGTCATTAACATTAACAAATAAGAAATGACACGTGTTATCGGGAAAACCGTTTGTGTTCCAGCAAAAGAAATTGCACATAGGAATGAATCCATCCATCCATCCGCTTATCCTGAACAGGGTTGCAGGGGGACTGGAGCCTATCCCAGCATACATTGGGCGAAAGGCAGGAATACACCCTGGACAGGTCGCCAGTCCATCGCAGGGCACACACACCATTCACTCACACACTCATATCTATGGGCAATTTAGACTCTCCAATCAGCCTAACGTGCATGTCTTTGGACTGTGGGAGGAAACTGGAGTACCCAAAGGAAACCCACGCAGACACGGGGAGAACATGCAAACTCTGCACAGAGAGGCCCCGGCCAACGGGGATTCAAACCCAGGACCTCCTTGCTGTGAGGCGGCAGTGCTACCCACTGCACCATCCGTGTCGCCCATAGGACTGAATGCACATACAAATATGACAGTGGTATATGCTTGTGATGTAAATATAATAATAGTTCACCTATATTGTAGTCCTAATCATCTTTATATAATAAAAAAAAATTATAATATCATATCTTTATTTATATAGCACCTTCCATACATAAAATGTAGCTCAAAGTGCTTTCCATTAAGCCAATTACAAAGAGAACAGAAATGAAAATAATAAACACGGTGGAAATATATCCACAAAACAAACAAACAAAACAAACACTTTGGGGCCTTTCCCCCTGTGCCTCCCTCAAGTGCGACGACACCGATTGTGGGAATATAAACTGTAATTCCACACAAGAACCAACCCAAAAAATATATTTGTTTGACTTTAAAGACCACCAAAAATTCTAAAGACCTATATTAAACATTAAATGTATATACTTTACCCTGTGTCAAGGAACTAATACTAAATTTCACCATTAGGCCATATGGAACTTCAAAAGACCAGATGTAAGAAACAGGGAGACAGAACTGGGGGGGGGGGGGGGGGTCAGCCGTTTGACGTGTAAATGTGAGTGCATGTGTGTGTGCATGTGCCTGCATGTGTGTTTTTGTCTGTCTCAATGTGAGTGGCCTAGCAGACCTCATGCTGACATCCTATTTTATGATCCCAGACCTTGCAACAGGCACATGCAGATGTGGCGCCTGATTGGCCAGATGATTTTGGGAAGTGGAGCCCTTCCTCCATAGGCAGAACTTATGGGAAATGATTCATCCTGCAAGTATTTCTGTCCACAGTTGGCACGGGCCTCTTCACTGCATGGGGAATAGCTTTTAAGCTGGACAAGCCCCCAAAAAAGTATCTCCATTTTTTTGATGTGAAGCACCTCATGGACTTTCATGGACTTGACTTGGTTTGTTTGTCTGTCTGCCCCTCACTCACTCATGTTTAGCAGGCTGAATATTGTCCACAAGGGGGCACTATTAACACTCAAGTAGCTGAAATGTAGGGATGCTATGTAAGAGAGGGTGTTTTTCACATACATTGGCCTGACTGTCCTCTATCTCCTTCTTGGCCTTCCTGTTGTCTTGGATGCTTTGCTCGATGACGCCCCCTGTGGCCTGGTGCTGCCTGCGCAGGTCTGCGGCCATCTGGTCCAGCATGCTCTCTGCCTGGGCCCGCAGGGACAGGCCAGTCCTCCTCTGCTGGCCCAGTCTGGACAGCTTCATGTTGGTGAACTCATTCCAGTCATCTGGGCTCACAGTGGCACTGGAAGTCATATGTATTCATACACTGTTATACACTCAGTGATCACAGTGTTAGGTGTTTATTAGACTAATTCATTCGACTTATTGGTCTTCTACTGCTGTAGCCCAACCACTGAAAAGGCTTGACGTGTTGTGTTCAGAGATGCTCTTCTGCATACCACTGTTGTAATGTGTGGTTGTTTGTGTTACTGTCACCTTCCTGTCAGCTTTGACCAGTCTGGCCATCCTCCACTGATCTCTCTCGTTTTTGTTTTTCGCATTATTCTCTGCAAACTCTAGAGACTGTTGTGTGTGAAAATCCCAGGAGATCGGCAGTTTCTGAGATACTTAAACCACCCTGTCTGGCACCAACGATCATTCCATGGTCAAAGTCACTTAGATCGCATTCCTTCCCCATTCTGACATTTGGTCTGAAACACAGCTGAACCTCTTGACCATGTCTGCATGCTTTTACGCATTTAGTTGCTGCCACATGATTGGCTGATTAAATATTTGCATTAACAGGCTGGTGTACAGGTCTACCTAATAAAGTGCTCAGTCAGTGTAGATTCAGTTCCATATAGTCTTTTCATATACATAAGTATGCACAGGAGATTTAGTGCACAGAGAATAGGCCTTGTTGATCATTAAGTGTTCAAATTATTTCACAATGGACAAATGTCCCATTTTCCATCATTTCCAGGACATTGAATCAAGGGCCTATTATCTGTACAGTAATTATTTTCTGTAAAGCAAATAACCACACATTACCACAGTGGTATGCAAAAGATGGCTTGTTTTTGTGAAGTGTTTTCCCTAGCCAGAGATCTAGAGTTGGAATGAGAACTATCAATTACTATGTTTCTATGTTACTACGATTCATCCAAATGATTTCAGATGCCTCCTAATAGTTGGCGAACAAAAAAAAACTGCTGTTACACTGTGTCCCGTTCGGGTCCCGAGTCTCCCACTGTACCCAGGGGGAGAGAGGTCAGCCTCCTCCGCACACAGCACTTTCGGGGGGGTGTTGAGCACACAGCTATCAATCCGCTCCGCCTGGAAGTTGTCCAGAAGGTCCCTCTCCAGCAAGTACTTAGAAGAACGGTTCAGTCTAAAGGGGCATGCACAGACATGGGAAACGCTTAGTCATCGAGTCCTGGCTTCATGTACACTGGCCTGGATTCAATCAACTATTGTCCTTACCTGTCTCACAATTATGTGCAGGTTTTGTTTTTTGAACCAAAACTGAGTATCAAAAAAGAGATCTGTGTTTGTGAAGAAAAAGGACAAAACGAAAGGTGGCGGAGACTGAATCCAGGTGAATATTTGATTCAGTAACTCAAGAGTACTTTGAATAATCTCTTTGCCCTCTAGGTTAGTACTCCAAGTAACTTAGAGTAACCATGTGAATAAATTATTGCTCAAGTAACCCCCCCATCAGAAAAGCGATTCACCTGATCTGCTCGTTGCTCTGTTTCAGTGTGGAGTGCAGCACTGAGATCACTCTCTCCACCAGTTCCATGTCCTTCATCAGTTCACCCTCAACCCTGTCACGTGCCTCCCCCACATAGTTCTGCCTGCACACACACACACACACACAGGTCTGTCTCCACAAGGTCGCCAGAGTGAACAAAATAGCAAAACAAGCAAAAAAACTGCCAAAACAAAAACCAAATAACATACTTTATTACCATCAATGACTAGCATCATAAGAAGAAATTAAATGGATCCTCACGCATATCCTGTAATGTATAATGTATGTAATTATTTGTGCATCAGCCTGTAATGAAAGTCCAATATGCACCTATTAAAGGCTGTGTTGGTGGGTGATAGTGACGGCTGCTGAGAGATAAGATGCCTCACAGTTGTATTATTAATTAGTGACACTAGGAGGCGCTGTCACCTCTCGGCCAAACACTGCAGCGTGATGGACCGGGCCTCGGAGCAGCTCTCTATCGCCCTCTCCAGCCTCGTCCCGAGGTCCTGGAGCGCCTCGATCTCCTCCAGCAGCTCGCTCAGCTTCCTGTAGAACTCCGCCCTCCACATGCGGACATCCTGGACCCTCTGGGCTGGACAAAGAAATGGCTGGGTTCAACAGCTTCAGCAGTCCCGTATTCAGAGGTACTAAATCCAGGTTCAGAAAGTAAAAGTATTTTGCTCCAACCACCTGGATTTGCTCATTTGTACAATTATTCATCCAGAAATTAGAACTAATTGGTGAAATGTGAGTTAGTGGGTGGAAGAAACACATGGCAGGACTTTCTGACCCCTGGAGTTTACACCTCTGCCCATAGCATGCATAGCCCATTCCACTAACTTACTGTATAAATTCCCACAGCAACAAATATTTTATATTTGACAGAGCAATTACCTGTAGACTAAGTCTGTATTACTTTCAGTGACTGAGCAGTATATTTACATTCAAAATGTCACCTCCTCAGTTCTATGGACTAATATCAAAATGAATTCCGAGCAGTAGAAATCAATGTGAACAAATTCCCCGTGCTACCGAGCTTCGTCTTTACGTCCTCTTGCATGCGCTCTGTGGCCTTGTTGCTCTGGTCCACCAGCTTTTGGTTCTCCGCCACCACACGCTGGGTTAGTAGCTGATCTCTCTCTGGGTGTCCACAATCACTCCGACCTCTCGGAGTCCATCCTGGCACCTCATTCATTTTTGACACCCTTGTCTTTTCCCCGGTTGCGTTTGAAAATTCCAAATCTTGGTAGTTTTTCAGAGAAGGTGTCTTTGCCCCAGAATTGCAGTGAAGATATTTTTCTTCTTTTTCCTGAAACCAGGTGACACAGAATAAGGTGATATATGATGTATTAATGTCCTGTGTCCCGTTTAGTGTTTCACATTGGGGCTATTATGCAGGATCAATGTGCTCTCGACTGAGTGACAGAGGCCTTGAGACAGGCCAAGACGCTATAGAACTCAAAAGAGTTTTTGCACCAGATAGAGTCATTTTAAAGATGCAATGTTTGTAAAGCTAATAGCCAACACAAACTAAAAAAAGCCATCCATTACCATATTGACGCGCAATATTGCTAATTATTCTAATGAGTGAATTACTCCTATCAGGTTTGACTGCTCATTTACACCTGAGACATGTTATACTCATTAAACACTTATAGCTGTAGGTACTCCCCAAAAATACTCATAGGCTAATATCAAATTGATCAAAATGTTTTTGTTTTCTGTTTTTTTGTTTTTTTACCCCAAATTCAGCTAGGTAATTCTTTTTATTAATTTACGCTGCTAGCTACACCGAACGGGTTTCTTCAGACCACCACGCATTCTGTTTTTTATTTAGACAATTTTGCTCTCTTTGTCCTACTTTTCTGTATTAAAGGTGCGACAAAATCGGTTTATTCGGCTATTTATTATCGTTAAATTATGTAAATGTTGTTTATCTTTATTTCATATTTAGCTAAAGGAATATTTTAAGGAATGTTTTGACAATTGCCCACTTACCTTGGAAACGTCCGTTTTCAGATGGAATTCTCTATTTCAAATTTAAATAAAGTTAACCTTTGACGCGGCAATGTTGTGGAATATTGGCAGTCTTGGTAACGGCGCCATCACGTAGCTGATCGCATCAGCGAATACAAACGGAGATTTTTGTGGCTACCACTTTAGTTAGGGCAGGTGACAAACGGTATGTTTGCATGCTTCCAGGCGGGGCGTGTCAACAATAATGCACTTTGCAATTGAATGATGTTGAAAGACAAAGATAAGTCATTTCATTGATAAGCCTATGTTGTTTATGTTATCATAAAATGCATGACTTGGAAAACTAACATAGGCCTATGCCTATTGGTCAATCAATTAAACATTTAATAAGAACAGATGAGGGGGGAAATTATTTAGATTTTTGCGAGTGTTCTTTTTACATTGATCACAAATTAACTGCGGTATTGAGGAGGGCTTGTTTACACCATCAGCTTTTTGGGGATTTGTCTCAGTACAGCCAGTTCTGTTGTACAGTGTGAGCAGCCAGATGTTAATGTGTGGTTTGACCCTAAAAACATTTCAAGCTACTAATTCTGGCATTGCTGGAATCCCAACTGTCATTATGTAATGGTGACATGGGGTCCTATGGGTGACATAGTTTCCGGTATGTTTTTACATGGTTACGTCATGTGCTGTGCTTTTGTGACACTGCTAATTTATTAATGTGTACTGCATGAATGTGCAGTGAGACAGGGATAAAGTAAAAATGTTAAATCCTCCTAACCCTCATAAAACAGACTCAAAAAGTCTGCCAGCAAGCTGCCTGGCAAAGGATTTTCCCAACTGGAGGTGGATGGTTACGTGCATGCATGTTTGTGTGCATGTGTGTGTGCGTGTGTGTGTGTGTGTGTACTGGTATATTGGGCGTAATACTATCTTCACTTTGTTTTGTTAATCCAAGTAAATTATTAAATGAGGCGACATGGCAATGGGCGACATGGCTCAGGCAGTAAGAGCAGTCGTCTGGCAGTCGGAGGGTTGCCGGTTCGATCCCCCTGCCCGGGCTGTGTCGAAGTGTCCCTGAGCAAGACACCTAACCCCCAAATGCTCCTGACAAGCTGGTCAGTGCCTTGCATGGCAGCCAACCGCGGTTGGTGTGTGAGTGTGTGTATGAATGGGTGAATGAGAAGCATCAATTGTACAGCACTTTGGATAAATGCGCTATATAAATGCCAACCATTTACCATTTAAATAACTGGAATGAAAAGCAAAAAATTGTCCAGTGCAGACTGTCAGATTTAATTTGAGGGTATTTACATCTATATCAGGTGAATTACTTACAGTTAAATTAGTATTGGGCCAGTGACAGTCATGGGGACATTAAATAGCTGTTCAAGATGGATCTCCATGGGTTTTACTCAACCACAATATTCCCTTCTTTTAAATGTGGTGTAATGCTCTAGGATCGCCCAAAGAGGGCAGTCATTCACCTTGACCACACTGGAGGCAAGTACACATGCTTATACACCAGTGTTATACAGTATGCCATACTGTATAGTGTTCATCTGGTAAAGCCTGCAAAGTAAGTCACAGGCGATCAAGCATAATAAACATAATAATAAACATAATAAACATAATAATCATAAAGGCCTCAGGAGTCAATTCAAACCTTTGCCTTATCTAATAGTTGAGTCAGTTTCTCCACTGGCTTTTTGCAGTTATACAATCACAATGAATGACTTGATTCCATAAGAAGTAGACTAACAACATAGTGGTCATAAGAAGCACATGAAGCAAACCACAGTGTCTTCTATAATTTGCAATGTAGTATGTTGGTGTAAATATTGTGAAACTCTCTTTTGTAGTTACCTAAGTGATCCAAATGATTGAACTTGTGCTATAAGTTAGTGAATGTTCCAAATTATTACTTATTTGTATGTATTAATATAATCAGAGTGAAACGGTTCCAGAACCCGTTTGAGAAGGACAACGTCTCACACCTGCGCTAGGCGAGCGTGATTCATGGCAGTTGAGAGGGTGGCACACAGGATCTCGTCCCCTGCCAAGTCATGACTGGTAGAAAGTGAGAAAGGAGGATAAAAACACAATGAAGGGAGGCTTCTGGGACAAGAACAGCGCGTCACACACCCATCGAGCAGAGCAAGTCCACGCAGAGGATAGGAGGCGTGGTGCCCGTGTGCGAAACACAGTTTGGCAATGGGTGTGTGAGCTATATTGGGCATCGCCCCAACTGCTGGGGTGGTTTTAACTGGGTGTAAAACGTTCAGTTGCATACCAAGGGCTTAAAGATTACACTTTCTTGTTTTTTTACTTTGGTAAAAAATGATTTACTTTATTGTTTACTTGAAATGATCTGCCCTAGCTCTGGTTGATTTCTCCATTGCTCTTTTTTTCCTCATCCTTTGGAAACACATTGAGATCATCTGAGATCATCATTATCAGTATCCGGCCAAAGAAAAACTATTTATTGGCCAATGGATAAAATAAATCAATGAATAAAGAAATTAGTTATTGCTTCATGCACAGACAATATCTATCCACGCATATACAATTGTATGCTGGTAATTGCCAAAGCCTGCATAATGTTTTTAAAATGTTGCTATATTTTAACATGGCAGGTATCTGGCAGTGCTCAGAGTCATGATAGCACTTGTCATTTCAGTTGTATAAATGTGTCAATCCTCCCTGAAACTAGTCACATCATTTTCTCTCAGCAATGATTAGGCATTTAAGCTGCTGCTAAACAGACAAACATTGACAAACTTACCTATTCATTCATTTTGTTTCTCTAAACCACAATCAATGTTAATAGCGATAGCAGCCAAGAATTAGCAAATGACACCAAGGAAAATGATTTTTTGGGAATATCTCTTTGTCGGCTCGGTGAGCGCCTTCCCCAAATTCACAATGTGCAGTACATGTTTAGTACATTTCCTGTAACTCTCTTTATATTATAATGGAGCCTAACATGTTCAAATAGAACTGATGCTTTGAATGTATCAAAAACACCAAAGTGCGTATAACAAGCATTTAAACAGTTGATACTATTTGACTCAAATCGATATATTAAATATTTAATGTGACCACTGTAAACATCAATGTTATTTTCATGGAGTCTCCGAGCCCATCTCAGCTGACCCAGTGTACTGTGAAGGACCCCGGCCTCATGCGGAAGCCACAGCCCACAGACGTAGGCGCTTCCTGTGAAAGCTGGGTTCTGCGGATTACTGTCGTTGCCATCGTTAGGCTGTGCTGTCCCTCGGTGGAGCCCGGGCCGATAAGGGGTAATTGCTCTGGCCTCCGCCCTCAGGCATCTCTCCTGGCCTGGATCGTTCTGCCGAATTACGTTCTTTATTCAGACCAAACTTAAGGGGAATGAGTAATAGTTTCAGTAACTGTGACGCATGACAATAGTTTGGCACACCATTGTATCTGTCTGCTGTATGTATCTGTCAAACTGCCTATGTGGAACTAGTCACCTATATGCACACACCCACAGACACACACACACACAGCCCTTTAGCCAGTTGTTCTGTCTTAAAATGGACGCTGAACCAATATCTTTCTCCAAGGATGGAATAGAGAGAAACCATAAGGGGCCGAAATGAGCAAAAGCGGATGACACAGGCGGTCAGTGACTGTGGCTTAAGACAGAGCGTACAGCATATGTTGTTGCAGATACCCCATTGTTCCAGTCTGCAGGGAACTGCCTGGAAAGCAGCAGTATTCCCAATAAAGAAAAACTAACTGCACTCCTCGGTTTGTTATGGTCATGCAGAAGCTTGTATTCATAGTGTGCCATGTTGCCTTTGGCTGATTCTTGGCAAAATTGTGAGTTTTAGAAGTTTCTGCAAGTTTGTCTGAATCCAGTTGATACAACATGCACTCTGCTAGAGTTACACAGATAGTTTTGCTGTGTAACTACTCTTAATTAAAGAATACAATTCTGCTTTATGCCATGTTTCCTGACTTGACCTTTCATTACACTCACCGCTTGCGTATGGATGTTTGTGCTGTTAACAGGGACGGGCAAAGGGTTCATTACAAGACAGGAGGAAGATCTTCTCGTTGACCCGTCCTCACCCCGGCCCCCCCCCCCCCCCCCTTCCCGTCTCTCCCCCTACCCCCCAAGAGATTAGGCAGCCGCACGCTGCTGCAGCTCATCTTCATCACCCGGTGAAGTCATTCAGAATTCCCTCAAACAAACAAACAGGCTCGGGACATTTCCGGCCCGATAACGCGCTCTGCCGCGCCGACTGACAGGCACATCCAGGCTGCTGCAGACTCTCCGCTTCAATCAGAAACTTTATTCTGTGCCATTGCTGCCTGCATTCTAATCTCATCCCTCAATCTGCAGGTGAGACAGGTAGCTTAATATACTGTACCACTTTATAAGAGGCTTCAGCTCTACACACAGGACAGAAACACACACTCACTTCAGTGCATTGGGTCCCCATGAAGTCATCTTGCAGTCAGTGACCGTTGATTGAAACAGTTTAATATTTTGAACTATCAAAACCTGTAGTTGGCAAAATAGTAGCCCAGCCAAACAGAACCTCTGCCTCCATACTAATCAAAGCACAGACTCTGGCTGTTTACAGGCAACTATGACAGATATGAAATGGGAGCACTTTTAATTGCAGGATTAGTGCCCAAGGAATAGCAGATTTTAAGAGCTGCCTAGATTCAAGCCCCTTGACCAGTATGTGGGAGAGGAACTGGAAAGTGCTTGCCTCACAGCCCTGATAAGTAAGCATTGAAAGCACTAAATTATTTAAATTATTAATTTACAAGTATTATATGAGACATGTTGTTATCGGAATTGAAATTCCAAGTTTTGTGGCTTGAGATGAAATCATTTCCAAATTGTTAATCAAAAAGAAGAGATAAGAAACATTGGGGGGGTAGTCTCATCCTGCACTCTCAGATTAAAATGGTTCCTTGGCTTATTTCCACATAGGAACCCTTTCTAGTTCTTTATGGAACCCTCATCCATAGGTGTGAAATGTGAAAGCTCACAGACAAAGAACCATTTTCCCGACACAGAACCCTATGGAATCACAGGTTTCCTTTTGGAACCATTTTTTATTTTGGTTCACTTGCTGCATAAACTTGCAGCCTCAGGGGGGAACAAGTCAGCAAACCCTCTTCCCTGAGAAAAAGCAGACCCATTGTGCAGTCACTGGGTGTATACGTGGGCACTGTATTGTGACTGTATTCTCTGGCGATGATGAACTGGCAACGTCAAAACTTTCTTCGTCTGTAGGAGTACTAGCCAACAGAAAGTTATCTATGTTCTGCTTCAGGGAGATGAATTGTGAAATGTTATCAGACATGTTGGCACACTTGGCCAACACATGTCCACAACACCTGGGTTTTGCAGTGCATGTGCATTGCTGTTAACCAACCAGGAACAACAGCAGCCAATCCTCCTCTCTGAAATGGCTCTCTTTTAGGCCAGAGGCACAAACAGGAAGTCATATGTCTCTGATTAAAAGCACCTGTTTCCTCATAGGGACACTGAGACTGTGAACATGTTCCACACGCAATATGGGCCTGGAGTTCTGGGTCACCATATGTTCCATCAGGGCCCGCATTCTTGTGGAAGCCGGGATTGGCTGTCTGACTGTTCGTCAATGTAGTGGCTTCTGGAAGTTCTTCTTTGCTGCCCATGATGAGGAGATGCTGCTTTTGAAACTATTTGAAACTATTTTGGTATGGAGACTATAACTGTTTTTTTAAAATATTGATACAGTTTCTAAATTGTAATAATGTGTTTTATGCATTTTAATTAAGAGCTACAGAATATTGCAAATGTGGATGTACACTGCAAAAACCTAAAATAAGTCAAACTTATAACATAAGAAGTATTTGTATGTTATATTTAGATCTTGTTATTTCCTGTATGGAAATTTAATATGTAATTTAGCTAAAAATGACTATTTTGTGAAATAAGAAAAAAACTATAACAGAATAAATGAGATATTAAGTCTCATTACAAGACTAAAACACTCTTGAAGACATGCGTTTCAGCAGTGTAACCATCAAATTTGCAGACGAGCTCTCTCCAGCTCTTGAGATTATCCAGTTATCTCCCGCTATGATCCTTTTGTCTGTTTACTCAGTCACGGAGCTGGATAAACACAGAGCCAGCGCTTGGGTAGTCAGTCCCATGCAGCCACAGACTTTATTGGACGTTTCAGTTTCCGTAATTAAGCCAAGATCTTCTGTGAGTGGTCCCAACAGACACACCCAAGGCCTGTGAAACAGGGGGGTGATACAGTTTGAGCATGGTTCTCTTGAACAGCAAAATCTTCTATTAGTTCCTCATTGTTTTTGAAAAAGAGTGCCCTTCTTTTTGATGCTTTGTGATTACATATAGGGCCGGTTCCACAGATGCAGATTGAGCCTAGTTCTGGACGAAATTTCACTTTGAATGGAGATTCTCCAAACAAGACTCCATTTAGTCCAGGACTAAGATTAATTTGTGTCTGTGAAACCAGCCCGTTGCTATTGCATGAAATCCGACCAATCGCGTTTTAAATCACTCAGTTGATCAGAAACAGTAAACATTCCAAAATGCATACTTCCTGATAAATGCATACTTCCTGAGAAACACAGAAACACGTTAAATAAATGCAGCATGGCCACGACTGTATCTGCACAAGAAAGCAAGAGAACAAATAAAACAATGTTTATTGCTTGCCAGTGCATTATTGAATACTTTTAAAATCTGTAAGATAATTAAAAACCTCCATGCAGCTAGCCTGCTATGGGAGATGGCATGCCGCAGGGGCTGACCTATGGTGTCTTAAATCTCCAGGAAGACTCTATTAATAAAAGCGGCTATAAAGCAAACATTGCTTAGAATGTGCTCACAAATGTGCAGACTATTTTGCAAACAGACAAACAGGATGCTTATACTACTTGCTTGAAGGAAAGGTAGGCATCTCTTTCACAAGTCTTTATTTACTGAAGGAGTGCTTCTCCAAAGAAAACATAAGCCCAGAGAAAGTGTTTAGTTGGACATACTAAACTGAATCTTTTGACACTTCATCTTTCATATTATTACTGGTTATAAATCTTTATTGCCAGTCCTGTTAAGACAAGTAGCATATTAGAAAGAGAATTTGCAATGCCTGCAGATGGGGAGGTGTTAGAATTAATATTAGGATCATTGGCCTTTGATGAAAGGCTCTCTGGAGCTCTGGGGTCTATTCCAACTCATTCCTACAAGATCTAAATCTAAACCTCTGTGCAAAGCATAGCCAGCGTTAGCCGTATGACCTCTAATCCTTCAGCATTTCTGCATTCATCCCCTTAGCTGATGCCTCTGCACTGGCAGAATGCAGTCTTTGGTGCACAATGTGAAAATGACTACCTTCCTGGATTTTTTTCTTATGGACAGTGGTGGATTCGACAATGTAATGGCTGGGCCTACAACAGCATCCATGCTATAGGTCATAGGTTTTCAACAGGGTGTCCGTGGACCCTGGGTGTCCTTGAAGGTACTATAGATGGTCTCTGGCCTGACTTCATATGCAATTATTATATGTAGATTTTGTAAACTGTCTTCTGTCTTCTGTCTTCTGATGAGGGTCTTCTGGATTCTGGATGCCTTTGAGTCTGGGTGGGGACACAGGGTCAGAAGGGTGTAAATCCTCCACTATAAATGAAAGAAGCAAATATTTAAGGGAAAGGCGCAAATAGGCTGGATGTGTCCCTGCGGAAACAACGGTTTTGTGAGGTTGGTTTGGTGAGGTTGTTTTTGTGAGGTTGGTTTTGTGCGTTTCCCTTTTAAGAACTTGAACCGTGATTCATGTTATTTATGTCTCCATGGCAGCACACTACAGCGCTTTGCCAAACAAATCTTCTTCGGCACAAAAAGACAGTTCATGAATGCCCACGCCTCAGTCTTTGGACAGCCTGTATCCCACAATGCTCTCTGTATGCATTATATAAGATCGGTCAGCCAGTTATATAAAACACAACCGCCTCGCTCCTACATGGATATCTTCAAGTTTCCTTTTGCCCCCTCCCGTTATCTATCCGGATTTCAGCATATCCCCCAGAGGTCAATCTGATGCCTTGTTCTTTGTTCCTGTGTCCAGTTCCACCCGAGGTTTCCTGTAAATGCTTAGTGACTATTGTATAAGATCTATAGGTAACTCGAGAAAGATACTTGACGATTTGCAAATCATGTCATCCAGTTCAAATCTAGGCTCTGTTAATGTGAAGTTGTATTACAGAATATACTCTGCTAGGGCTGGCAAGCAACAAAAAAAACCTCCATTAACCCTTTGAAAGGGATTAAAAAAATTGTTCAAGAAAAAACTGTTTCATTGTTTTTAATCACCAGCAGTGATTGTTACATCAGTGATTGTTCTGTTGGGAAAATTCCAATCCCATATTTGTGAACTTCCACCTTAACACACAGTGTCGACATAGGACTGCAGACTAGCGCACTCGTGCTCAATAAAAAAACCCAGTCGTTACTATCCGCTAACATGCTACTAGGTGAGGGACATCATAAACAGTCCCTTGCTGGGTGATACAATAGCTGGAGACCCATGACACTGCAATGATAAAGATTCCATTCCAAATCATGGAAAATTGCTTCACAAAAGGACTCAAGATTTAGCCGCTGTTCAACTCACATTTATACAGCTTTTTTCCCCCTGCTATTCTTGCTCGCCCTGTTTCAGACCTGGCCAAATTACGTGCTAATAACTTAATGTGAGGCTGCACCTATTGAACTCATGCCCAGCCACCCACATGCAGAGTAAGCCGTGTGCATGATACAGCCGATCTTCCCCAAATGGTTGACAACTTTGGTCAGCTGGATGGAGTGATACGTATTGATGCATTGACTTGATATTGTGGACTGGTTGGAGGGAGGGGGGGGGGGGGGGGGGGGGTGATTTCAAGGCTTTTATGAAAGATAATTGGCAAAACAATAGCCCCTTTGTAATGTTTGTGAAGCTGAGGACGGTTACATAAGCTGTTTAATCAGGGAGCGGCTTTGTTTTTAGTTCAGTCTCGTTATTTGGCGTGAGATGTGGTTAGGTAGCGTGAGAGACGGAGACGGATCCTGAGTGTGCATGTCTCACGGCAGAACCTCGAGGGCTGGCAGCCCTGGTCCTCCCCCGTGAAAAACAAACACAGTGACTCTGACACACGCCCTGGCAGAGAAAGAGCTGCGCTCTGGAGTGTGGTCAGCAGAGAGCTTCTGTCCAGACTCCGGTGCATTATTCATGCTGGTGGAAAGCGATACAGGAAATCCAGGAAGCCTGACTTGAGAGTGTTAATGTTCACCTCGCTCAAAGCGGAAAATAAAGGGCATTTCATTCACAACAATAATTGCACCGCACTTGATTTGACAGTTTTATGGGACTTCTGTGTGACGTTCTGTGTGAAAAGTGCCATCCCACGGGTACATTTTTAAATGGGAAACAGAGACTTAGGGCTGACTAGCGGCCTGTAGCGTAGTGGTTAAGGTACATGACTGGGACCTGCAAGGCCGGTGGTTTGATCCCCGGTGTAACTACAATAAGATCCGTACAGCCGTTGGGCCCTTGAACAAAGCCCTTAACCCTGCATTGCTCCAGGGGAGGATTGTCTCCTGCTTAGTCTAATCAACTTCACATCGCTCTAGATAAGAGTGTCTGCCAAATACCATTAATTTCATTTAATGTAATGTAATGTGTTCCTACAACCCTCCAGATCGTATTGGCCCATGGTTTTTGATTGTCTGGTTTTCATGGAACTCGGTCTAATTGTATGGCTGAAATTGACAATAATCGGGTATAAAGGCCTCTACTTTTTGTAAGGCGACCTGTAAAAGTGGTTAAGGTGCCTAATGGTATGTTGCTCTGGATAAGAGCGTCTGCCCAATGCCATTAATGTAATGTAATGACTTGAGATTCAGACTTGAGGAACCTAAGTGCTGTTTATGTACTGTACACTCTCTGTGTATGTACTGTAAAGGAACCCTGTGATTCCATAGAAGAACCATATCTACTGTAGTTAAGGCAAAATGGTTCTTTGTCTGGGAGGTTTCAGACTTCAGACCTATGATAGGGGGTTCCATAAAGAACTAAGAGAGTGTATTCACAGCTAGACAAGACTTACACACATTATCACTTACACAACTGCGATAAGCACTTGCTTAACTCTGGAATGGGTTGTGCTGAATATCACTACATTTGCTCATCCCCTTCCAAGACCACAGGTGGAAAACTGCCCAGAGTTCCCATTCCTTTATAAAATATTAAGAAAACTGCCCTGTCATTTATAAAATCCCATACAAAACATGGCTGACTTGATAGTTATATACCATACATTTAATGGGGATTTATTTCATTTTCTCAATAGCCCAAATCCCTGAATAAAAACACAGCTTCTGAGAAACGTCTGACCCAGCCACACACTTAAATACAGGTCTTACGAGCCGCATTTTCATCTGTAAAACGATGAGGGAAAGGTGTTATCTGGACTTTGATGAATAACTCCAAGGTCTCCTGAAGGTAAAGAATTCCAAAGAAGATGAAAGTTGAGACAGATGGGAACAGGAACGACATACAAAAAAAGCTGAAACTTTATCCCAAACTCTCAACTCAACCCACATTTATAAGACAAAAAAAGGCCTTTATTGTAACACAAAAAACAAATGACAAAATCTCCCTGGCCTATAAAACGTAAAAAACGAATCTCACAAAATACAAAATACAAATGCTTTACAATGCAACAGGGCTCACAGTCAATGCCCTTTCATTGCACTGGGAATCAGGAAAGTGTACACAGAGTAATCGCTAATGGGGTATAAGTTGGTGACTATTCTATGGCTCAGCATGGGGGGATCCACAGCTGGAGAGAGGAACAAAAAAAATCAGCTTGGATGGGGGACCAAAGCAACATTCATTCAGGGGGCCCAGAAATTCTAGCTGTGCCCCTGAGTATACACATTCTGAGATTAAAAACCAATAACAATATTTACAGCATTGCTGGATTGTTTGGTTTCAGATGAACTTGGAAGCCTTTTCGAAATGGGGCAACAAGGACTTTTTTTGGCGAGCCCTCTTCACCCTCAGAAATGTAATTCCAAGCCGCAAGCAAGGCAAGAATGTCGTAGAAATCTTTGAAACCCCCCTTTTTGTGTGATGATTTCTTTCAGCCTTTTTTGGTAGTTTTAAGCACGGCAGTATTTAAATACTTGAGATATACTGGTGTTTGAATCTGAGTGGAGATATTTTTATGGACTCAATGCTCAACTTTTTAAACTTGTTTTGTGTGCTGGTGTGCTTATGAGGAAATATGGATGTATTCTTTCCTCTTTTGGCCAATCAGGATACTATACATACACAGGCCAAAGCTCCTTGTGCCTACACTGGCGTCATGAATTATTAATAAGGACATGGTTCACTGTCTTAACCTTTCAAGCGCTACCAGATGAAATTTTAAATATTATTTTCATAGATTCAGACAAAATTTGAAACAATTTGTTGCAAATGCTAACAAAAAGAATAACACCAGGCCCCTGTCTGGAATCTTTGTTGAGAAACCATTCTCTAAATAAATATATATAAATCTACAATACATTATAAAACATAGAATACTGTCTGCACAAAGGTTCTATACTAAGGTATACAATTTCATTGTTTTTGATAGACATATTAGATATCTGAGAATTAATATAATTCTATATCAGTGCAGACAGGGAGCAACCTTTTTTTTCTTTGGTAGAAAGACAGGATTGTGATCCAATCGGGAAAAAAAACACTGCCCCCAGAAATGAGAGAGCTGCACAAAGATGAATTAGGTAGATACAATAACATGGGTCTGTGTATTGTTCACATGTACCGAAGCTGGAGCACGGAACATACACACACACACACACACACACACAGGTGCGGCTGCACCAATCCCATCAGGACGAGCGACTGCAGTTTGATTCAGAGTTCAGTGTGCCAACAGGGGGCGCTGTCTGATCCAGAGGACAGGTGAATGAGAGTGAAAACAGGGGGGCCGGATGTTTCAGGGAAGACGCTTGGCCGTGCGTGGGCTTCACGCCGTCTCCTTGGAAGTGACGTTGGACAGCTTGATGCGCTCCTCATCCTCTGCCTCCATCTTGTCCCGGGCCTCCCCCTCCACGTGGAAGCCCACCATCAGCTGGTACACGAACACCCCTATCACCGTGCCCAGGAAGGGCGCGAAAATCGGCACGAAGAACCAGTACGACTTGGCCCTGGGGGAGGAAATGAGAGAGGGAGAGGGTAAGATAACCAATGTCTATTTCACACGAGGTGGAGAGGGAGGGGTGTTGGTGTAGAACAGTGCACTGTCAGTACAGGGCGGCTAGGGAAAGGTTGACCTGGCATGGGGTCAGTGACTGGAGGCTGGCTCGCCTCTTTTTGCTTCCCGTTGGAGTGAAGTGTTGTTAGTTTTCAGGTTCTGGGGGTACAGGGGGGTAATGCGTGCTGTTGCTGGGTAAAAAGGGAGCAGAAAAGCGGGGCACACTCACGTGAACACTTCCCGGCCCCAGCCAGCCAGGGCGGTGAAGAGACGCGGCCCGAAGTCCCTGGCGGGGTTGACGGCGTAGCCCGAGTTGAAGCCCATGGACAGGCCGATGACCAGCACCACGAAGCCCACGGTGAAGGCTTCCAGGCCTTTGGGGATGGGGTTGTTGTAAGGGTCCACGATGGCCAGGATGCACACAATCAGGGCCGCCGTGCCGATCAACTGCAGCCACAGGACAAGAGTGAGGTTCTGAGCTGTTACGCAACTAAAGCTAAAAGGCTGGTCACACTTAGTCAAAATGTTTTGCTCGTAGATAGATTATGACTCAGGCCTCATGTTACACCTGGGTAAAAACTCCACAGTGGATACTGTATTATAGTAAACTGATAAACTCATTGTTTAAAAAAATCCAATTAGCTGTACTGTCGTTGTATTCTGAAGAAATTAAAGAGTCATGTCATGTGAAAAAAACTTACCTGGTCAAAGAAGCCATTGAGGAGGGTGAGATGCTTTGAAGGGTAGGTGGCAAAGATCCCGGCTGTGGCTTTTTCCCCAATGACAATGAGATCGTTCCTTTCCCCCGCAAAGTCCCACAATGCATCTGGAGAGACCACAGAAACATGAACAGGTCAGACCCATTAAGTATTGGCAATCTTTGTGATGTTTGTCTCAACCCAAGGGGCCCAGCTCATATCAACCATATAACAGGGGCTTCATTTAAGCTGAATACCCTACACGCTCACAAATAAAGGTACAGTGGAGGACCACGCCAAACATACTGACCATAGTACAAGCCGAAAATGACTCCAGCGCCCAAGAAGGCCCCCAGGGTCTGGAAGAAGAAGAACACTGGGAACTTTATCCATGGTTCCCTCCCGAGCAGGCACTGGGCAAAGGTCACGGTGGGGTTCAGATGGCCACCTGTGAGCCAATGGACAAAGAGAAGGGTTTTAACAACACAGCGGCAAACTCATCCCTCACTCTCCCAGAAGAAAGGGCTCAGATGGAGGTATCTGGACTGGCATAAGCTTGTGTTTCCGTGCTCTGCTCTTCCTATGTGTGTCAAACCTGGGTGAAATATGGAACTGTTTCGGATTCAAATACTTTTCTACACTCTACTGGTATGATGGATTGGTGCTTATGACAAAAAAACCCACCTTCTGGTCCTCTTGGTTGGCTCAGTTGCACCAAGGAAGATCAATCGAGCACCGAAAACTGTTTGAACCCGAAACAATTCCGAATTTGTGAATGCAGATTAGAGACATGGCAGAAACACCTGCAGCGACTCACCTGAGACCTGCCCGCAGACCAGGATTCCCAGCGTGGCGGCGAAGCCGAAGGCGAAGTTGACGGTGAGGAAGAGGCCGTGAGTGCCAGCGCTCAGCACCACCTGGGCCACCCCTCCACAGCCGAACATCTGCAGAGGGAGAATAACCGGAACTGAGTGAGAATCGTCTAACTCAAACAACCAACTGTGTGACTTTAGTTATGGTAACCATCTCATTCCAACATTCAACTGTGTGTCGCTAGCACAGAGACTACCCTTTTCTAACATCCAAAGTTGTTTTAAATGCACTACACTTGCAGCCTGTATGAAATAAATCTGTTTTTAATTTCATCTAAATGAGCCTGATAACATGTTATTCCACACCCAAAACTGAAATAGCTTGAATGGATTCCTTGAGTTGACTCACTAACAGAAGCAAGAAAAACTCACAGTAGAAGACTGTTGGAGATATAAATTAGTAATCAGAAACAGCTGTAAACCATTAAACTGGGAATTAAGTGGCCAGTGTGTACTAGCAACAACATATGCTTGTTATGCCCAATGAACTGAAACAGGCAGAGGGCAAAGATTTCTGGGAAATCAACACATTACAAAAAAGCTTATTCCCTGCAGTTTCTCTATTCGTGTTTCAAGCAGATAGTGTTTCAAGCAGATCATGGCAACAAGGACAGCAAACTACTAATGCAGCCCATAAACTCTGCTAGCCTTTGGATCACTGCTCGGTACAGGACCCATCCAGTAAGGGCAGGCCCACACAAGGTTGCTACTACTCATGTCTGCGCGGGGAACGGTGGAGGTATGGAGAATTTAGCAAAACGAGTATGAAGGAAAGATCTTAAAACTCGATGATTCATTTGCCTTCTATCTCCAAAGTCTCTTTGACTGAAAGACAGGCATTGACTGCAGAGGACTGATAAGGCAGGCATTGACTGTCGAGTACTGATAAGGCAGACAGCAGTGACCGTTTCTGCAGACCTGAAGGCCCTTCCGGGGCCCATAGCTCTGATGAAGACCAGGAGTGGCGTGCCGAGCATGGGCCCCACTGACAGGCCACCCTCGCCAAAGTGACCCCCAGGGACAAAGAGCGCTTGTTCGGTCGAGGTTTAACCATCGTCACCCTTGTTCTGCGTAATGACCACCCGCTCCCCCCTCCAGTTCATACATATTACACCACACGACTGGCCTCGTCCATGTCAGGGATAAGGTAACATAGGGGCCTGTTATCTCAGCTATCCTGAAAATGAACACCATCCAAACATAGTTTTAGTCATAGTTTTAAAATCTACTGAGAATGGCATGGGAGCTGTTCTGCGCACTGTCCACATACAGGAGCGCTACTGTGTTCAAGCTGATCCAGAGAGTGCACTCAAAACCCTGTCTGAGCTACCCTACAATTAGCCTGTCAAAATTATATTTAACATAACATAATGGCAAGAACAGGCCATTCAGCCCAGCAATGCGCAACACTAAAGTAACTTATGTATGTGTTTGTACAGCTATGTTGCGAGTAATACTATTTTTAATAATTTATTAATCCAATTAAATAATAAAATAACTGAAATAGTTTTTTAATTTTTTTATTTAGCGCCTTTATCAAAAATGCGGAACAATAGATGCTTCTCATTCACCCATTCATACACACACTCACACACTCACACACTCACACACCAACACCAAATGGCTGCCATGCAAGGTACCAACCAGCTCGTCAGGAGACACGCCCCGGGTGAGAATCGAACCAGCAACCAGCCGACTGCCGGACGACTGGTCTTACCACCTGAGCCAACGTCACCTGTAACTGCCCCACCACACCTACAACACCAGTCATGCGGATGGCATTACAGAACACGTGACGACACGCATTTCGGTGTCACTATGTACGCTGTATTCAGTGCAGTGAATAATGGTGAAACGATTTGTCCAGCTTAATCGGCTATGCGACTTCAGAACCCTGACAGGTGTCACACCTCGAAAGTGCGAGTCAGGCGAGAGCCCTACACTAATAAGGCCATACCGAGAGTCTACCAGGCCGGCAGAATACAAAAGAGCAAGAATCCACAACAAAGACACACCCGAAATGCTCTCACTTAATTGCACACTGAACTCTGCGCTCACCTTAGATACACCTGCTATTGTGCAGGTGATGTTTAATAAACGTAGCCAGCCCAGAACTGTATTACACACAGGGTGGGGTTTCCTCTGAGGGTGACAGACAGCACTTTCTGGATTGTCCTGATCCCTTCCAGGATGAAAAAGTGATTAAGGAAAATCACCTCAATCCACTCTTAAAGTGTAATGAGTTCATCCTGGTTAATGCCTGGGAGTCTGCATTTACTGTACGTAATGTATTTATTTAAAAGATGAAAGGGAGATTGGTATCGCTCCCATTAAATTTATCATAATGGCATTGCCCCTGGGGCCGTAGGGCAGCTCCTCCATAAAGCGGGGCCTGGCTCCGAACAGCGATCTGCGTGCCCGTGCTTGCGCAAACCCAGCGACGAATGAACGGACGAACCAGCACGGGCACATTCAGAGGATCCGCTACCAGGGCTTCAGTGGATCTGCTGGGATAAAGCAGCTGTTGCTATAGAATCACAGCGCAAACAGCTGCAGCCCCCACCACGTTCACCTGTGGAGTGCTGTAACAACCTTCTCTCTGCCTGCAGGAACTACAGGTCAACCCAAGATAAAATACTCACACTGTCACCTATTAATATAAAGTATTAATAGGAAAACCACTGTCATCTATTAATATGAAGTACACAGGTGGCAAAGATGGCTGGAAAGCTGTCAAGAATATCTCTGTGTTTTTTCACGGTTATTGGTTGTTAATGTTTAATAGTTGTATTGCTATGCGGCTACAAACAATGTTTTGAACTTTTGCACATGTGTAACCTAATGAGATCCTAACCGACTAGATCCTTTCTTTCCCAACCGACTGGAAGATGTGGTTAAACGTGCGGTGGTCCAGGGTGTGAAGGAAAAATAACACTGTTTCAGTGCTCCCCCCAATCACTGGCACTGTATTACAGGGACATCACACTGAACTTGATTCCAAGACACAGCACTACCTTCTGCACATGAATTACTAATTAGCCTAAGATCAAATACCCGGGATCACTGGATTAGGTAAGCAACCCAAAGCTGTATCTGTGCACACACATGTGTGTGTGTGTGTGTGAGAGAGAGAGAGAGAGAGAGAGAGAGAGAGAGAGAGAGAGAGAGAGAGCACTCAGTGAGCACTTTAGACTTATTTTTTAGACTGATAAAGTCTTCTGCTGCTGTAGCCTATCCACTTTGATGCGTTGTGTTCAGAGATGCTCATCTGCATACCACTGCTGTAATGTGTGGTTATTTGCGTTACTGTCACCGCTGACAGTAACAGAAATACTCATTAACAAGGTGTTTCTGTCTGCAGTACTGCTGCCCGTTGGATTTTTTTTGTTATTCGCACCATTCTCCGCAAACTCGAGAGACTGTTGTGCTTGAAAATCCCAGGAGATCAGCAGTTTCTGAGATACTCAAACCACCCTGTCTGGCACCAACAATCATTCCCTGGTCAAAGTCACTTTTTTTACCCATTCTGATGGTTGATATGAACATTACCTGAAGCTAGTGACCCATATCTGCATGAGTTTATGCACTGCACTGCTGCCACAGAACTGACTGATTAGATAATCACATGAATAAGTAGGTGTACAGGCGGTCCTAATAAAGTGCTCAGTGAGTGCATATACACACATATACAAATATATATATGTATATATATATATATATATATATATATATATACACATTTTGACATCCTTGTATTGCAGCATTGACAAAATTATGGTTAAAAGAACATGCATGACATTCAGGTTTGGTACAAAGGGACGCTTTTTTAACAGTATAGTCGAGTGGCATCTTCACAGAATTTGCATTATGCACCAAGGGCCAGTGCCCTGGGCCCCAGAGAGAGGATGGGGGTTACTCACCACCAGGATCAGGGTCCCCAGGCATTCTGCCAGGCCCTGCCGAAGCAGGGTGTTTCGGATCTGGAACGTCCGGGCCAGTTTGTCCAAGTAGAACTTCTGCTTTCCCATGGTGCGTCTGTAGTGAATGCCTGCCAGTGACAGTGAAGTTATCTCCAGAGGAAGTCTGTCTGACACTGGTGACAGCCCGGCCTCTTATAGGGTCAGACCCAAAACCAGCCTCCGCCAACCTTACACCCCTCCCCTGTCATCACCTCCTCCCATTTCCTCCCTGCCTTGCCACACCTTAATGTTTTACCCTCCCACAAACACACCCTTCTCTCTGTCTCTCTCTCACTCTCTCTCTCTCCAATCTCGCTATCTTTATCTCTCTCTCTGTCTCTCTCACACTCTCTCTCTAACTCAATCCAAGTCACTCTCTTCAATCTCTCTATCTTTATCTCGCTCTGTCTCTCTCAAATTCAGATTAAAATGGATTTATTAGCATGAATGAAAATACAATAAAAGCAATAATAATAAGTAATAAAATAATAATAAAATAAAAGCAATGCAATATATAATATTTATTTACAAAATAAATATATTCTAAATGTATTTCTATAAAATATAAATCTCTTCATCTCTCTCTCGATCTGCCTCTCAACGTCTATCTCTTGCATTCACCTTCTGTAGGAGCGGCAGATTTTTCCAGCCAGTTTCCCAGTTCTTTCTTTGGCATGGCTACAGGAGTAATTGTGTCTGTTGTGATGCACGCAATATACTGTGAACGGAGGGACAGACGGACACAGCTGTTCACTTTGTGCAAAAGGCCATCGTCGATGGACAGTCATTGACTGTTTCAGTCAAACCTGCAGTAAATAAGGGGTTAATCCAAGCCCAGACAGCTTGTCTGTAGCTTCACAGTTTTAATAGCAGCCAGCGAAGTCTGGGTACCAGCTGTGCGGTGCCTGATGAATAATCCAGATTCATAAGGAAATTTACCAAGTGCCACGATATAGCCGGGGGACGGGCTGATTCATCTGTCAATCAAAGGCAGACTCCTCTGGCTTCACGTCACACACTGTTGCGCAACTATGGATCCTACTGTCATCAAAGAAATAGTTTTCCCGAAAATGTAAAGGTGAGGCTAGGACATGACGTGCACACCAAAACAATTAATGCGATGTACCTTAACCTACTCACCGGAGACTGTCTAGGGGGATGTGAAACAGTAACAGAATTAAGGCAGAGTTCAGGGCCTCACTACTCCTGTAACGTAGGTTACCGGTTCTTCTCCAGCTGTATACTTCTGGCCTGACGTTGAAGCTGAACCAGACTTCTGTTTTTATCTGCACACCACTTGCGACATCACGCTGTGTCCTGACCGTACTAGTGTAGAGCTAACGAGTTAGGGATTTGATTTGAATTAAGCGTTATGGAACGAGAACCCATGGTACATCGTGGATATTGGCATACGCAAAGCGGAGTGCCGTTACACCCACAAGCTGTGCAATATCCACGATATACCACAGGTTCGAGTTCCATAACGTTTATATGCGGTTACCACATTTATCTTTCAGATTTTCACGAAAGAAAGACTAAACTTTAGATAAACTTTACATTAATGTACTATTTTTAATGGAACTATGTTTTATGGTAAATGTATTCTTCCGCTGAACAGTAGTTTATTGGTTGCTAAGCAACGGTATTGTAAACGTTAGCTAGCAATAATGTATCCCCACTATCGAAGCAACGGTATTAACCTTAGTAGGAATAATGTATTGCCACTGCACTAACCTTAGCGAAGCAACGCTATTGCAATAAGGTATCCCCACTGCATTAACGTTAGCTAGCTTGGTGGTTTACTTTACAACAGACTACACATTCACACACAATTATTTGTTTTCGTTGTGGGCGTTTATCGGGACACTGCCAGATAACGTGCAGTTATTGAAATAACGCCGGGGTTTGGTGGTCTAATTTCGATCCGAGCATGTTGCATAAAAGTCACATTTTTTCGTTCCTGCTCCCTTCCAAAGCAAAGGACACTTTAAACTCACTCATTTAATTTTACTTTACTTTGGTAGGGTACTAGAGGCGAGATCATGATAACGTTAAGTTACGTTCATTTCGATTCCAGTAGGTAGTAGATAACCGTAATCAACAAACGCGGAGTAATTTTAAAAGATGTGTGAACATTCCATTTAGCTGTGCGTTTATCGTGGATATTGGCACGGCTGGAACGCAAACTGAGACAATGGACCGGACCTAACCGTTGTATGATAGCACCGCTACACTCCGCAGTAGCAGGGATAAAATACATATTTATCTTGTCAAATAAACTGAGTGAAAATGTGGACCAAATCTCATCATGGGGAGAAAGAAAGGCAAAATTAAAAATAACAGAGTAAAAATAAACAAAGCTTACCCAAACTGGTATTTAATGCACCATTGACACACCCATCCTTGAGATTTGGGCCACAAAGTATAAAACTGTAATCTTAGCCACCACAGTTGGCTTATTGCAAAAATCCTTTGAAGTAGCCTAGGATTTTAAGTTGAATGCTATAAACCCTGCATAGGCTGACTAAAACAAGACTCTGCTCCACAGTGTCACAGTAATTCCTGCTTTGTGAGTGGTCTGTGTTCAATACTCAATGCTAACTTAAAATAAACCATAAATCCAAAAAAAAGCCATGCGGCTGCACAGTCTGACAATCACAGTAATACTGAATGTGTAATTTAGCATTGAATAGCCTATGTAATATAGTTGATGTTTGTGCCACTCATAACCTGACAGAACAGGTTGAAATAGAAGGATGCACAATGCCTTGAGAACAATGCTGAAATATTGCGGCAGGATTTTTATGTGAATGTTTGTGAAAATAAAGCAGAATCTCAGTGCCCATTCTTCCGTATTTTGGTTATTGAGAGCATCTGCCTTCACGTCCGAAAAGAGAACAAATGGTTTCTGTACAGTTTGGATTTCAAAGTAACATACACTATACTGACCCCCTCTACAAACCACATTAATGAGGAATCCATTTTTTCCTCATTCAATGTTTCCTATCTGGCTCAGGCTTAAAAAATGTTTTACAATATATTAGTCTACATTTAGGCGGCACGGATGGTGCAGTGGGTAGCACTGCCGCCTCACAGCAAGAATCCCCGTCGGCCAGGGCCTCTCTGTGCGGAGTTTGCATGTTCTCCCCGTGTCTGCGTGGGTTTCTTCCGGGTACTCTGGTTTCCTCCCACAGTCCAAAGACATGCACGTTAGGCTGATTGGAGAGTCTAAATTGCCCGTAGGTATGAGTGTGTGAGTGAATGGTGTGTGTGCCCTGAGATGGACTGGCAACCTGTCCAGGGTGTATTCCTGCCTTTTGCCCAATGTATGCTGGGATAGGCTCCAGCCCCCCTGCGACCCTGATCAGGATAAGCGGGTTCAGATAATGGATGGATGGATGGATAGTCTACATTTATTTAGCAGACATTTAACTGTTTTATACCTGGCTGAGACATACATTTCTGTACAATATATTATCCTTCATATATTTAGCAGATATTATCTGATTATAATGTAGATAATTAGTAGATATGGTGCAGTGGGTAGCACTGCCGCCTCACAGCAAGGAGGTCCTGGGTTCGAATCCCCGTCGGCCGGGGCCTCTCTGTGCGGAGTTTGTATGTTCTCCCCGTGTCTGCGTGGGTTACCTCCGGGTACTCCGGTTTCCTCCCACAGTCCAAAGACATGCATGTTAGGCTGATTGGAGAGTCTAAATTGCCCATAGGTATGAGTGTGTGAGTGAATGGTGTGTGTGCCCTGCGATGGACTGGCGACCTGTCCAGGGTGTATTCCTGCCTTTCGCCCAATGTATGCTGGGATAGGCTCCAGCCCCCCTGTGACCCTGTTCAGGATAAGCGGGTTAAGATAATGGATGGATGGATAATTAGTAGATAATAAGAAAACATAAGCACTTTCAACCTGATTTATATGAGCAACCATGTACAACAATCGTAGAGCAGCAAATGCATTATGAAACTTCAGTAAAATTATAAATTCAGACAATGATTATATAGCGATAACGAACACAATATGCCAATATTAAACTATTAAACAATAGAAATATAACAATAGATATAATCGATACGAGTGCTACAAATACCATAGGTACAATAGGAAGGAGTGCCAGGGAGTGGAGGTGGGACTAGAGCCAAAATGAAGTGCACATGTGGAAGCATTAAAGCACAGTGCCAGCTGAAGTCTGCATCTATGCGCAGTTACGCTTTTGGTAAACACAAATAAAACAGCAGGGACATTTAAACCGAACACAACAACAACAACAACAACAACATGCGGACAGCACGTGGGGAGGAAAAAACAACATTTTGTGCAACAACAGGCTGCCTCTGCTGGCTTCACTGGGCTCGTATGTCTCCGAGTAGGCACACAGTTGATGATGAAAACACTATTTTCTGTCATAAACACAGCAGGATGTAGAAAGGAGGAAGGTGGGGGGGGGGGTACATTTCAGTTGGAGGGACCAAAGGAAGACGTGACGACTGTCACGAACGGCGAGACATCGAGCTACGGCACATTGCTGCTGGTTGACTCACCTGTACCAGGTGAATAACCTTTACCTGCGCGCATATACAATGAGGTCCATACATATTTAGACAGTGACACAGTTGTAAAGGGTTGTAGCCTCTAAATACCCTGCTAGTTAAAGCTGACAGTCTGCATTTTAATATGAGGGTATCTACAGTACATCCCTATGAGTGAAGCATGTAAGAATTACAACCCTTTAGAATTGGCCGTAGGGTACGTGGGTGTGCTTGGGTGAAGACAACTTCCTCAATGTTGCTTGTGTGTCAAATTCCATCAAGCATGCATGCTTTGCTAGTGGAAACACTATCTGACAAAAGATTATTAGGGCAAATCATTTTTGGCTTAAATATAGATTGCACTGTCTATACGATTGGTACGTAAATATCATTCGGGTGTCAGGTGACTAAAACACTCGTTCTTCAGCAATGTGTCCCCATAAAGACCCAAAATGTAATAACCGACCATAGCATAATAACTGCCTATGATGTAATAAAAATCTAATGTAATAAATATAACATAATAATATAATAATAATAATAGTCTGGTAATCTAATAAAATTGTGAAACTGTATTGTAATAAAAAACATACTTTTTTAATAACTAGACCAAAAAGAAAAACACTGAAAATTTTTAGCAGAGCAAGCTTGGGTAACCCCTGAACTGAAATAGGGTCTTCAAATTCATTAACAAGCTGATGAACAGCGGAGGTATCAAACTCTAAGCAGCTATGGCACTAACAGCTAACAAGAAGATGATGATTAGGTGGTGGGTAGACTGAAAAAGAGCAAGATTTGCACAGTGCAAGTTTTGGCTTAGTCGCTCTTCATTTTTTGAGAATTTTAATGAACACAGAAAAATTAGCGAGAACCCTGATTTACGGAAAAAGGGGGTAACGCTGTAAATTCCAGAGAATTGGTGAAATTTGGAAGCTTGGGATTGAAGCTGTTTAGATGTTGAGGGTGCAGAATGATATCTCTGATGTAACTGCATTTATTTCTGAAAACATTTTGGTCCATTCGAGATCTGTGCCCGGTAAAGCTGAGACACGCACAACACTATGCAGCTCAATGTACATACAAAGGACCTGTGATATAGTAGGCAGGCTGTCATCAACTGTCTGTCTGTATGAGTGAGTGGTAGTGCCTGGGTGAAATTCCATCAAGCATGCAAGCCATTTGTGTCCCTGCTGGAAACACTGACAATGGATTTATAGGGCAAATATAAATATAAATATAAATATATATAAATATAGAATTTTTGCCTGAAATATAGATTGTACCATCTATACTATTAATATCATTATATAATATAGTCAAACAGATTAATGTGTCAATCTTTTCATGGATTAGTCCATTACGCGGGAGAGTTTCATGTTTAGTTTTGGCATGGATTAGTCCATTACGCGGGGAGTTTCATGTTGAGTTTTGGCATGGATTTGTCCATTACGCAGGGAGTTTCATGTCGAGTTTTGGCATGGATTAGTCCATTACGCAGGGAGAGTTTCATGTTGAGTTTTGGCATGGATTCCAGCCACGCTTTCTCAAATATTGACCTAGTGAATAGAGCTATGTATCACAATATCTTTAGCCATTACAGCAGATAAAATGTGTGGTCCCTTGATCTGGTGTTTGGTAGCATGTCTAGCCACTGTAAGTGTCTGGGTCAATGACATTTGCTTTCTTCTAGCTACTTTCCTTTCTTCAAATTCTTGGTGCGAACTAGGTGTGGAAAGGAAATAGTGAATATAGTATTATTCAGTGGTGGAACATCCAGGTTCAGAAAGGAAAAGTCCTCCCCAGTATTTTGTTCCAATCACTTGTGTTTGCGTATTGGCACAATTCTTCATCCAGGAGGTAGAAATAATGAGTGAAATCAGCTGGCTGAGTTAATGGGTGGAAGAAACACCTGGTAGGATTTTTTTTTACCTGGTATTATCATGAAGCAAATGGGCTCAGGGATTTTGTATTAGACTTTATTCTGCATTCGATGAAGCAAGGCACCAATTGAAAACAGGGTATGTGCCCATCTCATTGAAGGTTAGCATCGCCTCTAGCCAATGAAGGGTCTGCTTTTGGCCTGCGCCAGAATCAGTGGTTTGCACAAACTTTGGAGAACACACGTTACTCTTGTGATAAGGTTAACCGTTTTTTTTAAAATATTGCTGCCAAGTTGTTTTCCACAGAAACAGCAGTGAGGATGTTCCTGGTGTCTAAATTACAGTTTAACACTTCTCTTCCTTTTCTTGTAGAGGAACAGGATTTTTATTCTATATAATCAAGTCACTTGCTTAGTCATGTAGTGTGGATTGGAGCTTTGCATATACGGCATGTTTAGTCTTGCAGAGAAAGTCCTACTCAACAGGCTGTTTATTACTTTGGGGTTCTTCTTTATGTTGTTTCAGTGATTCACTGGCTGTTGCGGTGAAGACGATGTGGCGGACATGAGTGAAACAGTTCTGAGTAACAGTCACGATTGCCAGCAGGTATCCGCTCATACAGGTAAATAAAATCAAGGAAACCCTGCACGTAGACGACGTAAACCGTACAACCTCATTGTCTGTTACAGAAGGCTGTTACAGTTTTAGTTGTATAATAGTTGTATAAGGCACAATGTCATAAACAAACAAGAAAAATCTATGCTATATCCACCTCCATGACCTATATTGATGAGACGTCTAACCGATGTCAAAATATTTTATGGGTTTCCTTTCAGAACATGGATTTTCTCCTCTGTCTGGAGAAGGACCAGCATGCACAGCTTCATAAATATATTAAATCAGCTGACCGCTTCTGGTTCACTCTGCAGAGATGCCTCAGCTACCATGCTGAAGTTCAGTACAAATCCGGTGGAGATACTACAGAATGGGTGATCTGTACCCTCTCCCTGGCCCATGCCAAAGTTGACATGGTCCAGCCCTGTGGAGGATCTGCTAACAGCATGTGTGGTCATACAAAGCTTTACCATGAAAGGATCTTCAGCTCTTGACCATAGCACCATCCAGGATCAATCAGGTGGTTCAACTCCTTTATCCAGCCAGAACAGCCATACTTAATGTCCAAAGCAGAGCACTGCTCCTTTGGACTGAAGCAGACAGCTGGAATATTACAGGTGGGTTTGACGTGAGGGTCTCCATTGTGGCTGTGTAGCTCAGAGGGAGACTAGCTGGAATATTACAGGTGGGTTTGACGTGAGGGTCTCCATTCTGGCTCTGTGGCTGGGAGGGAGACCAGCTGGAATATTACAGGTGGGTTTGACGTGAGGGTCTCCATTCTGGCTCTGTAGCTGGGAGTCCAGCTGGAAATCTGTGCATTATCAGAGCCTCCGGTCAGTTCAGGGAGTTCATTGTGTGTCCCTGGCGGATTTCCATGCAATCCTTCCTGATTCCCAAGAGCTACATTAAAACCAGTTTTATAGGAAATTCAACAGAATTCCTTGATGTCTCAGCATTGCTGCATGCCTTTATTTAATTACTAAAGGAGTGCACAGGTGTTTCTGCCAGGAGATCTGTACGTACGCACTGCACCATAAAAAATGAAGCATATTGAATAATGAAACACAATTTCTTCAGTGCCAGAAACCCTATGAAACTGGCAGAAGCAGAGATTAATAGGGAAATAATGGTGTTAGCTTCGAAAGCACCATTCCTGTTTGGTGTGAGGAACCTAATATTGGTAGCCACCAATGGAATTTAAAGGAATCTAAAATATGGATATGTCCCTGCGCACCCTACTTTTCAATAATTATAGGAGCGTTTAATTCTTTATTCAGGATACAGATTTTACATTTTAAGTGTTAGTGACAAATAAACCATTACAACTGTTCCTTTGTACAAGTACAAGCTTGAAACTTTGAGTCATTTAAAAAAATGCATGCTGGGTAATATGATAATCAAAAACAGTGTACAGTGATTTACTAAAAACACATTTTAACATATTTCCTGCTTTGAGCAAAACCCCAGTGAGAGTTTTCAAAGAACTGAGAAAGGAGTTTTGAAATACTTGGACTTCCAAATCCCCTAAATTGGTAGCAGCTCAGTAGCCTATACTTAAGTGGTTCCAGAACATTTCATTTTTACAGTGTGTAGGTTGAGCCAAGTGTTACGAAACAAGGAACAGTACACAGCTACAGGAAACAGTGTGGGAGCGCCAGGGTTCGGTTAACATTAATCCTTCTCCTGATCCCGCTAGTCAACCTTTTCTGTCATAAACAAACTCACATCATGCACCAAAATAAAGCAATGTATGTACGAAGTATCTGAACACCTGTCAGTCTGCACCCAATTATGTGCTCCAATGGCTGGAAGTAATGGGTAGAAATATAACCTTTGGAGTTCTTTACCACGTCTGAATTCACAGCCTACTGTATACAATGGATCTCAGAGGGCAGTGATCTTCTCAATAACTTTACAGTATGTGGTTCTACGGGAAATCTGAGACAAATTGCCCCAAACTATCCCTCCCCCCCACACTCCCCTCTTCCTAATCATAACTTACCTTGTCAGTGGTCGTCTCACGCACAGCGCTGAACCATGTCTTTTAGAAAAACCCTTTTTTTTGGGGGGGAAGTACACCATGAAACCTTCAATGTTAATACACTCAGTGACCACTTTATTAGGGAGACCTGGAATAAACCATATTTGTTAATGCAAATATTTAATCAGCCAATCATGTGGCAGCAACTTGACCGTGGAATGATTGTTGGTAGCAGACAGGGTGGTTTGAGTATCTCGGAAACTGCTGATCTCCTGGTATTTTCATTCACAACAGTCTCTAGAGTTTGCAGAGAATGGTGTGAAAAACAAAAAACATCCAGTGAGCAGCAGTTCTGTGGACAAAAATGCCTTGTTAATGAGAGTGGTCAGAGGAGAAGAGCCAAACTCGTCAAAGCTGACAGGAAGGTGACAGTAATGCAAATAACCACACATTACAACAGTGGTATGCAGAAGAGCATTTCTGAACACACAACACATCAAACCTCTAAGTGGATAGGCTGCAGTAGCAGAAGACTTAATAAGTCTAAAAGATTAGTCCTAATAAAAACCTAATAAAGTGCTCACTGAGTGTATGTACCCTGTAAGAATAAAATTACTCTATCACAGTTCCTCCAGCACTCAAAGAATTTGCTGTGTTCTTTTCACTCCCTGGTCAGAGAGAAGAAGGCTACCACAGGATCTGGAGTTAACCCTTAAAGGTGTAATATACTGCAATATATTGTAAGTACAAATTTCTATTTCTAAGTCACAATAAGCAATACATTAGGCAAGCGCTCATATGTGACATAACTGATGGTATATTTTCGAATGTATTCAGTTTCCAGAAGGGATTACTGTATATAGACAAACACTCAGATTGCATAGAATGATAGAGAATCATTCCCTCTGAGTGGAACGGAAATGATATGGGAGTTATTTTTTTATTTTATTTAAACCAGCTGACACTGCAGCCCGCCAGGACCAGGAATGAAGACCTCCAATTCGGGGAACACTTGCACCAGTACAGGTGAGGAGCGAACACTGGCCTTCTAGCATAACGTTATTCTCTACAGCACAGTGTTGGAGGAAGTAACACTATTTTCCATACAAAAATTAATATGATGAATGATTTGTTTGGCAAAAAAGCATCGCTCTGAACTATCTGAACATTTATTTTTAATTAATTTCTGGAATAACAGATAAAAAAGCAAACGGTGAAAGAGCATGGTAAGGTACCACAAACACAGAAACGGATCTGTAAATCCAAAATAATACCAGTCCTTCGGTGACCTCTACAGAAACAGTATTGGCCACTGTCCTTCCAGCCCATGTTAGTTTAAAGTGCTGACTTTAAGTCAGAAATATATTCCTAACATTGTGATTAAAACATGAAATATGCTAAATAAATCAGTGGCAAGTAGTCAAAAAATGCTGCTCTGTGATATTTGATCAATCCTTGCTAAATCTCTTTGGAGACCAAATGTGAGGATCACCCAATGTATCGAGCACTGTTTCAAAGGTGAACTTGAGGCCAAACTTTGGCCTCTCTCCTAGAGGCATTTCAGAAAAATAAAATTTCCCTCTCAATGCCCCCCTCAGATTTATCCCTCAAACAAAACTTTGCGGACCAGCTTGATGATGTTCCAGTCGTAAGGGCGTTCATGTTACATCAGCAAGAGCCCCTTTAACAGCCAACCAACAGCCAACCAAATCCTGAACCAATAACGATCTTTCTTTTTCTTTCTCCTTTTCCTGCTTCAAGCTCTACCTATCAGGAGAGGCTAGAAAAAGAGGGTAGAAAAGGAAGTGAAGATATCAAAATCGAGAAAACGTGAATTAGGCAAATACAATTTCCTTGCTCCTTCAAACGTCAGTTCGAAGCCAATTGGGGAGAGTTGGATCCACAAACTGATCATTTATGCATCGTGCGTTGCAAAAAAATACTTCCGCAAAGGATGCGCTGATGTTTTCTTGCTCACAGGCAAGATTGGTAGTTTCTAACTTCTACTTCTAGAAGCTCCTGGAAGATGTAATGGGTTGGAAAACGTGGAATGTCCCTAAAGATGGCAGATCTTGATCGATTTCTGGGTCAGGAGCAAGTAAAAGGAAAAAAGATGAGAAAAATTGGTGATTGGAATGAGCCCCAGTGATGTTGAGCCTCATGCATGTTGGCTGAAAGTCTGGGGCTGAGCTTGCCAAGTGCTCCGTTTGGAGCAGGGATGCCCAGCCCTTGCCCTTGATCTGCCATCCTGCAGGTTTACGTTTCAACCCTAATTTGGCACACCTGATTCTACCATGCTTGGGGGTGACATGGCTCAGGCAGCAAGAGCAGTCATCTGGTAATCGGAGGGTTGCCGGTTCGATCCCCTGCCCGGGCTGTGTCGAAGTGTCCCTGAGCAAGACACCTAACCCCCATTTGCTCCCGACGAGCTGGTCAGCGCCTTGCATGGCAGCCAATCGCTGTCGGTGTGTGAGTGTGAGTGTGTGTATGAATAATTGGCAAACTGTCCATTTTCTTAATGATGCAGTTATTTTTTGTCTTTCTTTTAAACAGCTGAGTCATAACTGTGCTAATGTGAAACCAGAGACCGCACGCCCAATCTGTACTGCTCTGTAGGTCTGAACAGATTAGCCTCTGGGGAACTCTGGGTAATTGTGACAGGTCTTACTGTCCTCCCACAATAACGGACGTGTTTCTGAAACACGTTCACTGTGAAACGCGTGAAAGACAGCACGGTGTGAGAGGCCAGCCGACAATACAAAGAACCGGAGATGTGTAAACAGAGACGAGTCATCCACACCACCACAGCACACCTGCAACACCACGATGGAACTGAGATTTTTCCCAGGCACACAATCAGGCTAACACATACATACACACACACAAACAGACACACACACACACACACACACACTCAAACACACAGACACACACTCTTTCTCCCATATTCCCAGTGGTCCAGCTATACTGTACATGCACACAAAAATATGGCCTTGGTATTTCTTACCAAGTTCAATGATCTCCAAGTATTTGATATGAGGCCGAATGAACCGGTGGAGCTCAACCTGGTCTTGTCGGGAATTTTTAATAGTGCTTAAATACACAAGCACATATTGCAGAAACACATCTGCTTGAGTAGAGTAGGGGTTAAGAGACTGGTAAATAGGTTATAAAATGGTACCCCAATAATACTGCTTCAAACAACACATTCCCTAGGAAATGAGCATTGCATATAAAAATGTGAGACGGATTTCACAAATGTTTACTTTGAGAAAATCCTACATAATTAGCTTTATGTGCCAAAAATAATTAGTTTCATCCATGTAATTCCAGGAAATTGTAAAATGCTTCCAGACTTCCGAGATGCATCATTATCAGACTTACTGGCTTTTTTTTTTAAAACACGAAGATATACATTTTATAAAGGCAAGAAAAACATACCATAAACTACTTGTTTTGACAAACAAAAACCTCCCCCGTACACACACACACACACACACACACACACACACACACACCTTCTGCCCACTCAATCCCTCATTTATAGGCGATCACCCTTCCTTAAGTAGTCATTTGATATTGACAAACTATTGCTGGAGCCCAGACAATTGACTCAAGGGTTCTTTCTCTCTAATTAACACTAGTTGTGGTCAAATTTTTATTAAAAATAAATCACTTGGTGGGAGAACAGATTTGTTCTTTTTATAGGGCTGAGCAGCAGATGTGTTACCATCTCATTTTAGCAGATTATGTATAAAATCCCTGTCCTTTCTGAAAGACGACTATGACATTTCCTTTGTGATTGGAAATGTGTTATTTTTTGACACTGTGGCATTGTGATGGCCAACCATGAGACAGCCCTCTCTTCAAAGCCCTCCAGATTCAATTCTTTTAGATCATCAGAGCTCAGCATACCTGATCAAGGTTTTCATCACTATTGTAGTTCTGTTTGGACATGTGTGAGCAATACAAAGCTCTTGTAATTTCTTGAAAACATTTTTTTTATGGCACTTATAAATCAAATTTCATCATCTCCATTTTATGAACACTGAACACCTTCAATTATAAGGAAGTTTTAAGATGTTATGATGATTAATTCATTTGCCTTCACTCCAGGCTTAGGAGAGGCAGCAAGTGTTCTCAGATTGATCCACACCCATCTGCTTAACACACTCACTTTCCCCACACACTCTGGTATAAATAATTACATTCCCACCCGTTTCTATACTTCTCATTCTTGGCAGACCTTTAATGTAATGTTTGCCATATTCCCTGGTAAATGTATTTAAACTGCGCTCTAAAGCTACCGTAAATAAATCTTGACCGACACCGTGACATCAGACCAGAAGAGCGACATCTGCTGGCCCAGTATAAAATGGCAGCTGGACACTGCAAACTTGTGCAAATATCAAAAACATGACGCACGTCGAGTTCATAAGAATTCAGTCCAATCCAGTCCAGAATAAGCATACATTTTGGCTTTCCTCTGACTGAGTAGTCTCCTTCCTCATCCGTTGGATAAGGTGACCTCCTTAGAAGCAGTTGAATTGAGTGGGTGTGCTACAAAAACACTCAAAGTATTATGGGTAATCCATGAAAATAACTGGCTATACAACGTGGAAATGCGTAATCCTTACTAAGCACTAAATACTCATAATTAGAGGACTGAGATGGCAGTTCGGCTGGGCAGAAGGTAACCACCAGAACCCCAACGGCATAATCAGCTGCAAAAAACAACAGCTGGGACAAGTTAGCTCGTGCCATCCAGAACTGGTTTTCAGGTGAATATTTTAAACCTTGATATTTTAACCTTTAGCCAGAGTATTCCTTTTTTTTTTTGGTCCTCCTTCTACCTATGTGTACCTAGCACTTTCAGTGACACATTGCAGACTAGCCAAGCTTTCTTTTCTCCATATTTCCACAGCAGTAATACAACTATATCATTCCTAGCTGTAATATTTAGGCCAGAGTCAATAGTGAATGTGACCAAATTGTTTGCAAAACTCTTTGGCTAGAGTATATTTACGAAGTATGACACAAACTCAATTTTGCCCGCTATTGGTAGCGGTTTGTGTACAGTTGCTTAAACTCAGATTGTCCCATCACTCTGCTTCTGGACAGCTGGTTAGGATCGCCGCAAGCAGAGAGACCAGGCCATGACCAAACCCTGGCACTGCTGCCCAATCTCGTTTCTGTCTCAGGAACACGGCTGTAGAAGACCTTGTTTAGCAGCCAGTCTGCGAACGGTGCGCTTCGGTGGACTAGCGGCCATTTTGATCTCACCTCGAGCTGCAGGGGTCTAGGTTCTTACCATCAGCCAAAATGTTGACATCAAAAAGTAAATCCACCTCTTAGCTAGACTGACACTTTTAACTAAAATTAAACTGAAAGATTAAGATTTGGACTGATAAATATTTAATTTCACACCAAAATGTTTGTGTCATGGTGTGCAATTTTATTTTTCCATTCCATTTGAATGCACTAATCTGCCCTGTGTTGGGGGAAATGCGCCCTTTCACATTAATCAACATGCTAAATCTAGGAGATCATGACACAGAAAACGAAGACAAACTCCTTGTGGAAAAAACGTCCATAAAAGCACAAAGTGAGCAGTTTGTTCTGGAACAGTCCAGGGGTTGAGCGGTCGGAGGGGTTCGGGTGGGGCGCATCCTCACACCACCCATCTCTCAGTCCTTGGCTCCACCTTCTTTACAAGCCCCTCCCCCAAGATACGGAAGTCCTCCAAGATGGCCTCTACATTGGGGACGGAGTGAGCCTCCTCTCCTCGCACCTCAACCCGTCGCGCTCCCATCTGGGACGTCTTTAGGAGGAAGGGTCACAGGAGGAACACTCATTTTTACAATTCATTCCACTTAACTCCACTCATAAATGCACTCAAACAACACACTACCCCTTTCCCAGGAAAGACCTTCAATGGGACTTTGAACTCCGTGCAACGTTGTCAAGGAACTCATTCTCAAAAGGAGTCGATTGTATACAAATAATAATAAAAAAATTGTTTGCACTAATACGCTGAAAATAGTAATTTGTGGTCTTAACCAATGTCAAGAAACTCCCAGATTTTGGATTTTCATTATATTCCTAGTAATAGTAAAGCCTGGCAGGTTGGTAAATATATCAACAGGATATACAGAGCTCCTTTATGCACTCTTCCCAATACTATAGTAGTTTCAAAACCCTGAAATTTTGAAACCCTTTTCAAAATCACACGTTTCCCCATAGCTTTCCCAGAACCGTGGGAATGCTTACTAAAGCTGAGCTGTTGGGCACCCACAATGACAAATTTATGAGTCATCCAACCTGTCAATCAAGATGCTAAATGATAAAGTTAAACTAGACAATCACCCTCATCCTCATCCTCATCCTCATCCTCATCCTCTCTCCAATGCCACTGCAACCAAATAACCAAGCAAAAACATAGCCATTTTTATTCATGGTCACCAAAACAGTGGTTAGCACGTTACACAGACCCGACATCAGTATTTAAATTCCCATTTCCTGTTCTCGCAGTGTGAGGACATGAGTGAAAGTGTTCCCAAGAAAACATGTTTTGCGGTTTCTTGTTTGAAGAGTGTACACCAAACCTGTGCAGACAGGCCCTGCTCTCACCTTGAACGCCACGGGGGCGAAGGCCCGAGGTTTCCACAAAACCGCGATCACGGTCCCTCCGTACGGATCACAGAAGAACAGCGCCAGGTCCCCGAAAGCATCCTGAGAGAGAGGCACACATCAAACGCCTTTGTGAACTTACTTCAAAAAGCAAAGTCAGTCTTCATGACATGATGAATGGCAAATGGACTGCATTTATGTAACGCTTTTATCCAAAGTGCTTTACAGTTAATGTCTCTCATTCACCGATTCTCTCACACACACCAACGGCGATAGGCTGCCATGCAAGGTGCCAATCAGGAGCAATCAGGGGTTAGGACTTGCTCAGGGGCACTTCAACACACCCAGGGCAGAGGATCAAACCAGCAACCGAATTGACTGCTAGACAAATGCTCTTACCACCTAAGCTAATGTCTCAGACCAAGTACAATATGAACAACAAGTACAGTATCAACAATAATTAGGCTACAATACAAATACATTTTGTATCTAGATTTTTTGACAAAAGAATCTAATAAACAAATAAAAGCAGATAATATTTACCCTTATTTAAGCATCTTTGTCAGTATGATTATCACTAGCATGTTAGCGGTGACAGATAAACAAATGCCTCCCTCCTGACTTGGCACTCAGTTGGCCAGCTGGCAGAATAGGATGTTTTTTCAAGGAATGATATGCTTTATTTCCGACAAATGGGTTGTTGATATGTATTGTAGAAGTCTCATCATGTTCTGAGTGATGCAGAAGTTACCAGAAAATTTCTGTGGAAACGGGGGGTTCAAAAGATAAACAAATTCTGTCATATCACTCATTTCGGACGAAATTCGCTAAATCAAAATATAAGATTCCATCTGCGTAATACAGGCCTTTGCTATTCTATGGGGGTGGTAGACAAAGGGGGGCATTCAACTGAATTCTGCGTATTTGTTTTAGAAGAATAAAACAACTATTACTCAGAGCTTGTTGGAGCAAGCAAGTTCACGAGTAAACATACAGTACTGTGCAAAATCCAAGGCACATGTTGAAAAAAAGAAGAAAAAAAAAAAGTCAAAAATCCGTAAAGCAAAGATGCTTTCAAAAATAATAAAATAAATTGTTTTATATATCGAAAGATTTACTAAGAGGAGGAGTGAATAGTTCAAAACTAAATCAAGTCAATTTTAAAACTGCAATAATTATCTTATGTGCACTTTGGTTTGGGGAATCCTAACGAGGCAAAGCTGCTAAAGCACCTGAGCTAACAGCAGCCAGTGAAGAGAGACTGCTGTCGGCCGCCTTCGATACAGTCAACCATAAGATTCTGCTCTCATCGCTGTCTGGGATGGGTGTCACAGGGTCTGCACTTGCTTGGTTTTCCTCCTACCTCTCGGGTCGTTCCTACCAGGTGACTTGGAGGGGCTCAGTCTCTGACCCTCACCCCCTATATGATTAGAACAACACTTCATGTGTATTTTACTAGTTATGGATGTGATGCTTTAAACCTATGCACTTGTAAATCGCTTTGGATTAAAAAGACAAAAATGTAAATGTAAAATGATGGACAAAATGGCTGCTTTCGCTCCACAGAAACACTTCTGCTGGAAGCAGCCTTTCTGGAGAAAATGGCGATAGATGTCAGCAGCCCTTACTGAGGATTAATTGTGAATGGCGTGGATGGAACAGCACGGTGAGGCCCTTTGTTCTGGGGCCAGCTGAAACGCACACTCAGCTTAACGCAGGCAGGCAGGACAGACGTACAGGCAGAGCTCCCTGAATGTGGATTCAATTTAGTGAGAAACATACAGGCCGTTCCCTTTTCAGGCTTTGCACTGCTGGAGGATTATGCAGGCATCCTACATATCACGCTATCACACCATCACGCTAAATCACTGATGCATTCTCAGAAAACCTCTCATGACCTTCCAAAACACAGGAACACACTACAACCAACACGTTGACACAGGTTAGAATTAGCATCCTCAACTCAAACACATCAGCAGGGCCCGGCACCCCATGTTTCACATGGGAACTGAGGACCTGATACACACACTACACACACACACACACACACACACACACACACACATTCACACAACAACAAACATACACACAGATAGACACATGCAAACACACACAAAGATAAACAAACACCAAGTCAAACGTGAACACATGCACACACAATCCAACAAATCCAACAAATCCACACACACACACACACACACACAGTTACACACAGACAAACACAACACCCTCTTTGTTGTTAAGTCTCAGTATGGATGCTGTATACAGGTCTTGCTGTTGGTGAGAGTGAGGACTCCCCCCTGTGGCTTTACGTTAAGTTAAGCTCAGCTGTCACTCACCCTGAGCTCGGACAGGTATTGGCTGACGGGGTTGAAGTGGATGACGGGGAGGGCCCCCCCGGCGCTGGTCACCTCCCCGGGGGCGGAGCCTCGGTGGAAGGTGGCGTGGGGCGGGTCTACGGCCTGGGAGAGCAGGGGCACCTGCCGGGGGTTCAGGTGGATCAGCACGTCGTACACATCCAGGGGGGGCCGCAGAGCTACCTGCTCGCACAGGAGAGAGAGGGGGGTTCAGCGTCAGAGAGATAACAGAGCTGCAGTTCCCCTGGCCATCCACACACAGCGTTACAAAGAGGCAGGTCCAGACTACTGCAGCATGCTGTCACACACACACACAACTCACACACACTATACACACACACACACACACACACACACACACACACACAAACGTAAACAAGCCATATACTATACACACACAAACGCACGCCTGCGAAACACTGCTGGCCAATCCTCTATTGGAACAAATCCCAAATCAAGCCACTGGAGCTCTGGGCCTACAGTTGAATGGACCGGCCCATTGGGACAAGGGATGGATTGGGGCCGTGGGGGGTGGGGGGGGTTTGGGCGGTGGTACTGACCCGGACGTCCTGTGGCTGGCTGGGGTCCACCAGCTGAGCTTCCAGCACCCGCAAACTCTCAGCGGCCACCAGCGTGAGGCGCTGCAGCATCTACAGGAGAACAGAATGCCGTTACACAGAGCAATCACGGCTTTCAGTCCGGATACGGAGCCACCAGGCCAACAAGAGCCCGAGTGCACACAACTACATTTCCACATTTACTGGGAGTTAGTTTTTAACCGACTATTTCAAGAATAGTATTTAACCTTCCACATGGCAGAACACTTGTCCTGCAGTTTTACTTGTCTTTCGTTTCTTGGAGCATCTTGTGAGTCCCTTGAGTTTTTTTAGTTTTTCAGTGTGCGTTTGCTTTCTCCATTACAGAGTTGCCATACCAGGTTAACTGACCTGATTGCTGTTGAGTTCAAACACAAAGTGGTATCTGTGGTGAGTGTAAATCTGGAGGCTGAGGGAAGCTAAGCGCTGAACTCTGACCTGTACAGATGGGCCGTCCTTGGTCCAGACGGAGAGCTTCTTATCTTTGGGAGTGGCGATGAACATCACCGGCAGGCTTTCCCTCGACGCGATGAAGTCGTTTTTAATCTCGACGTAGTCCGCCACTGTGAAGGGCACGAGAGTGAGGGATCATCTACATTAGTATCCTTGCACTACATTACTGCCCCTGGCCTGCATTAGTATCCCTGCCTGCATTAGTATCCCTGGCCTACATTAGTATCCCTGGCCTACATTAGTATCCCTGGCCTGCATTAGTATCCTTGGTCTGCATTAGTATCCCTGGTCTGCATTAGTATCCCTGGTCTGCATTAGTATCCCTGGCCTGCAATAGTATCCCTGGTCTACATTAGAGCCCCTGGTCTACATTAGAGCCCCTGGTCTGCATTAGTATCCCTGGTCTGCATTAGTATCCCTGGTCTGCATTAGTATCCCTGGTCTACATTAGTATCCCTGGCCTGCATTAGTATCCCTGGCCTGCATTAGTATTACATTACATTATATTAATGGCATTTGGCAGACACTCTTATCCAGAGCGACGTACAACAAAGGTATCCCTGGCCTGCATTAGTATCCCTGGTCTACATTAGTATCCCTGGCCTGCATTAGTATCCCTGGCCTGCATTAGTATCCCTGGTCTACATTAGTATCCCTGGCCTGCATTAGTATCCCTGGCCTGCATTAGTATCTCTGGTCTACAATTTCGTGTCACTGGTCTACATTAGTATACCTGGCCTACATTAGTATCGCGGGGTCAGAGCAGTAGCCACGGGTGTGGCTAGCACTCACCTGTGAGCTGGGCGTTGAGATTGACCACTAGGGGGCAGTTCTTCCAGTCGAAGGTGGACAGCAGGTGGAGGAAACGCAACAGGCCCACCTGAGGGGAACTGGGGAGAGGGAGGGAGATGGTCAGGGGGACAGGCTGGGGAAACATACACAGAACATGGAATGATGGGAAATGTAGTTCTTTGTGGAATTACCCAGGAGGGGTGAAGGGAGCAGCCTGCAGGAACAGTGAAGCCACCAGGAGATCCGCCACGTCCTCGCTCACGTCTGCGCTGAACAGCTGGGCGCCCAGCCAGCGCTTCGCCAGCCGACAGGCTCCCCCGAATGAGGGGTGCTGCTGCTGGAGCCTGGGAGGGGAAAGGTCAGAGGTGAGAGGTCAGGATGCTCTGAGACACACATACACACATACACACACACACACACACAAAGGGGAAAGGTCAGAGGTGAGAGGTCGTACCCGTGCAGGGTGCTGGTGAGGTATGGCTTGTGCACCGTCTCCAGCTCCAGGGCCTGGGCCTCGGGGTTGTCACGGTAACAGAGCATCCCCTCCGGGGTGACAACCTCCCTCAGGACCTGGGGCTCCCGGTGATATGCCACCTGCACCCGGAACACCAGCCCTTCCTGGAGAGAGAGAGGGAGAGAGGGAGAGTAAGCACACACCAATATCCTCTCACAATCATAAAAAGAGAAACTACATGAGAATACAGCATATCCCATAATGACTGCTCTATCACTCGGATGACTGTGGGTGAGTGTGTGTGGTGAGGTACCTTGCACACGTCCAGGTGTGTTGGGCAGGCGTGGCAGGTGTACTGGTGCTGTGTGTGGAGCAGCTCTCCCAAGCGGATGTGGAAAGCTGCTTTGATGTGGCGGATGGCCAGGTGGTCCTGAGGCCACTTCCCACTGCCCTCCATGTGACAGACCACTGAGGGACGGAGAGAGAGAGAGGGAGAGGGAGAGAGAGAGAGAGAGAGAGAGAGAGAGAGGGAGAGAGAGAGGGGGTGAGACTGGTGCTCTGCACAGGTGTGCACACACTCAACACCCACACACACTACGCACGTACACAACACACACACTATACAACATGCACACAACACCCACAGACACACACACACTATACAACATGCACACAACACCCACACACACACTATACAACATGTACACACACAATACCCACACACACTGTACAACATACACACACTCAACACCCACACACCACACTATACAACATACACACACAGGCAGGCACACAACACACATAATACAACAATCCTGTGAGAGAGAAGCAGAGGAGCCGAGTTATTATCCCACCACTGGAACAGATGTGCCGTAGTGATAGAAGAGCACAAATCGGAGGGCAAGAGGCCAAGGGAAAACAAGTCTGAGACCTGAGTCACACGGAAACGTGAGGCGAAACTCGAGGGCGACAGAAACCAGCCTGTGCATGCAGCCATAACGCCCACGGGGGGCGGAACATGGGTGCCCGTCTGCTGGTATGCCTGTCCGGACGTGTAGAAGGGGGTACCTTTAACGGGGGTGATGTACGTGGCACAGGGAGAGGGGGGAACCTTTAACGGGGGTGATGTACGTGGCACAGGGAGAGGGGGGAACCTTTAACGGGGGTGATGTACGTGGCACAGGGAGAGGGGGGAACCTTTAACGGGGGTGATGTACGTGGCACAGGGAGAGGGGGGAACCTTTAACGGGGGTGATGTACGTGGCACAGGGAGAGGGGGGAACCTTTAACGGGGGTGATGTATGTGGCACAGGGAGAGGGGGGTACCTTTAACGGGGGTGATGTATGTGGCACAGGGAGAGGGGGGGAACCTTTAATGGGGGTGATGTACGTGGCACAGGGAGAGGGGCGAACCTTTAACGGGGGTGATATATGTGGCACAGGGAGAGGGGGGTACCTTTAATGGGGGTGATGTACGTGGCACAGGGAGAGGGGGGAACCTTTAACGGGGGTGATGTATGTGGCACAGGGAGAGGGGGGTACCTTTAACGGGGGTGATGTACGTGGCACAGGGAGAGGGGGGTACCTTTAATGGGGGTGATGTATGTGGCACAGGGAGAGGGGGGTACCTTTAATGGGGGTGATGTACGTGGGACAAGGCTTGTCCTCCAGCGGGATGAGCGCACGCGCCTGCTTCTCTCGGCCGAAGAACGAGTAGTCCAGCCACGCAGGCTCTGGAGGAAACACCTGCGGGGGTCAGGGGTCAGGGGTGAGAGGTCATCCTATTTGAAAACAATTGCATGCTGAAGTATACCATAAAATACTAAAAAATACTTGAAGTAAACTGCAAAAAAAAGTCTTATAAATAGACTTAGTCTAATAAAAAATCTTATTTATATTACTTACTTGCAAAATAAGATGATGAAGATAAAATGCTTCCAAAGAGGTAGGACAGTTTAAAAAGATTTTCCAATGGAATATTTTCACTTGAGACAAGCTAATATTCTCTACTTGAGGAAATCTTAAATCTTTTTCCAAGACTAAAGAACTGAAGACAGTCATGTTTTGCAGCGTATAATGAAAGTTTATAGGAAGTATAAAAGCTTTGCACACTATTTCTCCGTGTGTGATGTGACAGGACGGGGGTGTGGGCGGGGCCTCTCACCTGGGTGTATCGGAGGGCGGGGTGTGCCCCCTGCACAGCGGTGATTGACAGCGGAAGCCCCTCCAGCTGCCACAGCTTGCGGCTCAGGTCGTCGTACGCCTGCACCACCCTAAGCCCCGCCTCCTCTCCTGTACAGCTCGCCTGAAAGGAAACCATCCAGCCATGCTTTAACCATAACCCCAAACCCAAACCAAATATCAACCCTAACCCCAACCCAACGGTGCTCACCTCCCGTCCCCTTTTGATGACATCATCGAGCAGCCCTCCCGTGTAACGGACAGTGGACTCTGGGATATCGGCATGACTACAGGACAGATAAAGAGCACAGATGAGTGTGAGACTTGCCTGTATATTAATAGGAACAAAGACCTGATCAAAACAAACACACAGAAAAACAACATCCCTTGTTCCTGTCAGTCCAGGTCCCTGACAGACACACACACAAATGAGAGAGACAGACAGACTCACAGCTGTAGAAGGTGAGTGATGATGTCACGGGGGACCAGTCTCTTCTGATAGGCTGATGTTCCGGCCCACAGCACCGCCTCTGTGATGGACCCGTCCTGGAAGCGCCTCAGCTCAGAACGAGAGCCCCACAGCTGCCTGAACTCCACTGCCTGGACACACACACACACACACACACACACAGTTTATACACACACACACTCACAGACACTCACACACACTCACTCAAGTTAGGACATGACACACAGAAGTGAGCACAGGCAGTGTGGAGGCCCTGCCTACCTTGGGGCTGTCTGCTGGGGGCCCCTTCTCCAGCATGGAGGCAGTACACTCAGGGTTCAGCAGCAGGCCGAAGGACAGGGGGGGCTGGTCCTTGTATTTCGGGGGTTCGCTGTCCACTGCCCACTACGACACCCAGAAATTTTCTTAGAGCCTTCACACTTAATACTAAATACTTAATACTCCCACTTAATACTCACAAGATTCAAAATCTGAAGGCTCCAAAAACAGTAACATGTATGATAAACTGTTTACACCAACAATGATATCCATACACTTCAACTTTGACCTTTATTTCTGCAATGATCTCACCTCCAGAACAGGGGACAGGGAGTGTGCCAAAAGGAGGACCCTTTCTCCAAGTCCTCGTTGCAGGAGGGACAGAATAAACGGAAGCGCAGTGAGCACGTAGTTTCCGCTGTGGTCCATGAGTTCACTGAGGAGGTCGAGCTTCTTACAGGAGGACTGGAGCTTGACCAGGCTGCACAGCCTGAGAGAAAGACAGAAGAAGAGTGAGAGGCGGGTCCCTGCAGTACATGCAACAACCTCCGGGGGCAGTGTGGTGCCGCGCTGGAGAGCACACTCACTGGAACAGGTGGTCGTAGGTTCTAATCAGGGGTTTGGGGGTCATGAGGAGGGCCTGGAACCCGTCCAGGGTGGGGTCGTCCCAGAACTGCAGGGAGAGGGTGGCCTCGTGCTGAACCTGTTTGTAGGTGTTGGCTGTCATGTCTGAACACAGGTTGAGGTGACCGGATGGGTCCACAAAGACCACCTGGAACGCACTGTGGAACTCCGAGAGGGAGGGCTACAGGAGAGAGGAAGAGAGGGATTTCATCATCACAGCGGGAGAGAAGGAGAGAAACCAAGACTGTGAGAAAGAGAAAGAAGAGAGAGGTAGAGAGAAAGAGTAAGAGTGTGTGAGTGACAGAGAGAGAGCTGTCACTTACCGCGGTAGAGTCGGAGTCCCTGGCCAGGGTGACGCCGTTCTCAGTCAGGTCCGTAGAGGCTGTGGATAAAAACACAGAGTAAACAAGTAAACATCTGAAACTGAGTAACAGGGACTGTAACATCTGCACCATTGTAACATACAAGTGCCTTCACAATCATAATTCAAAACACCCTTTTCAAAATGTTAAAAATGACCGTCTTACCAAGAAAGCTACTCTAAAGCCACAAAGAATCACACATAAACTTGAAAAGATAATAATAATAAATGAAGGGCTACAGCCTAGCAGCCGCCCTCTCCTCACCCAGGAAGTGCAGGCAGTTCCTCAGCAGCTGATAGGCTGTCATGGTGTTGCTCACTCTGTGAGTGGCCAGAAGGTAGGCCACCAACATGGAGCCCACAAACCCACTGAAGCAACCGGAGCCCTGGAGAAAGAGGGAGAGGGAGGAAGAGAAAGTGAGAGAGAGAGAACAGAGAGACGCTTCAGGATGAACATGCATGTGTGCACAAACACAAACAAACGTATACACAATCACGACTACACACATCTCACACATCTACCTCCCTCCACACAGACACTAGCGTGAAGGTGAGTGTTACCTGGTCCAGATCTCTCTGTCTCAGCCACACTTTCAGCAGGGCCACTCCGTCAGTGAAGGCAGCGCACTGGGCGCTAACGGCAGACAGGAACTGCAGGTGCACTTTGGGTAGAAGGTCTCCGAGCAGCGTGCTGTTGTAGTGGGGCGTGGGCGGTTCACTGGCATCTGGCGTGGAAACATCAGACTGTCAGTCACACAGAAGCCCCTCCCACTATTTCCCCACCAACATCTTTTGACTGACTTTCAGAAATTTCGAATCGATTTTGTCGTTTCCTGTCCAGGCTCTGACTCCGCCTGCTTTCTTCCGGGCCCAATCTGCGTCGAGCGAGGCAGCAGCGCTAACCGCTACGCCCCCGCGCCGCTGAGTCTCGCCCCGGTCGCCCCGTTAGACCCCCAGCCCTTACCCTGCTCCGGGGCGGCCGTGCCCGTGTACCAGGCGGAGCGCACGTTGTTCCTCTGCGGGTGGAAACGGCTGGGCCTGAAGAACCCCGCGGGGGGGCAGGGGTGGAGCCGCAGCGTCAGGCTGCCCGAGTCTCCGCCTGCAGGGAGAGGCCAATGCGTCAATCAGCAGGACTCCGCCCTCAGGTCTGACTCAGACACATCATATAGGGCTACAGACAGACTGTAGATCAGCGCTACTCAAACTCTGTGTCCTGCGGGCCGCAGTGTCGGCAGGAATTTGCTCCTACTGTGCGCTACACCACCTGATTCCACTAATTATTTTACCTGCTAGGTTGAGATAATACGCTAGGATTAGTAAGAGGAGGTGGTGTAACGCACAGTTGAAGCAACCCGCAGGACATGGAGTTGTAGTGTAGTGCTGCTGTCGATATACTGTAAGGTGTGTGAAACACCATAATGTACATTTCTGCAAATTGTTATTGTTGTTATGCTGTTGCCAAATCACTATGTATTATCTTTAATATTTTTAGATGCAGTGCGTTAAGAAATACGATTTCAATACATGACGACCTGACTTGAAATCGAATTGTAAATTGCAAAAACACATTGCATGGCATTAATATCCAAAGGCTCTCTCGCACCATCACCCGTTTCAACCAATCGGTTCCTCCTCCTCAAACTGTCTGTCCCCGCCCCTCTTCACTGGGAACCTCCCCTCACACACCATTCAGCCCCACCCACTCCCCTGCCCAGCCAATCGCATACCGGGGGGCGTGAGCAGCAGCAGCGGGCGCAGGCGGTCGCCGTGGAGACAGGAGTAGCGCAGGGTTCCGATGTCAGGAGAGGAGGAGAGGTGTTGGGCCAGGCCGGCCAGGTACAGGGCCCTCTTGCGTGGGTACCTCTGGTTTAGGGCGTCCTTCGGGTGCAGCACACCCTGGAGACACGAGAGAGGGGGTCAGTGACAGAACAGGCAGGGTCTGGAAGGACTGGAACAGCTGAAGCAAAAGCCTGTAAAGTGACTGGGAGCTGGAAGGTTGGTGGTTCAAGCCACCGGTGTAGCCACAGTGAAATCAGTACAGCTGTAGGGCCCTTGAGCAAGGCCCTTAACCCCACATCGCTCCGGGGGGGATTGGCCTCTGCTTAGTCTAATCAACAGTAAGATGCTTTGAATAAAAAGTGGCAGCAAAATAACTGCAATGAACCTCTTATTCAAACCAACTAAAATACTGTTAAAATCATATTCAGTTCAATTAATTTTGCACAGCACTTCTTAAGAGTCGCGGTCACAAAGACACCTCACGGTGGGAATACAAAAGAGAAATTGCACAAAAAACCAGGCCTAAGGATCTCTGTCTCCATCTTTCTCTCCATCTCCCTCTCTTTCTCCATTTCTCACTATCCATCTTTACCCATTTCTGTCCCTCTCTTTCTCCATTTCTCTCAAACTCTTCTCTCCTCTCTCTCGGTTTCCCACTAAACCAAAAACTGACTCCGTACTCAAGGTGGGGACAGCCAGACCTTTTCTCCCTCTGTTTCTCCCTCTGTTTCAAACTCTCCTTCTGTCTCCGTTTCCCCACTAACCCGAAAGCCGGCTCCGTACCCAAGGAGAAGACTGTAACAGTCAGATTGTATCTCCTCCTTTCTCTGTTTCTCTATACGCCATACTGGCCCAGCAGGGACGGAGGGGCACTCATACTCACGGCAGGGATGGTGACGGCCAGGTCCACAGACACTCTGGGCTTGGTGCAGGTCCCCAGGGGGTAGCTGCCCACCAGGGACACCTCAGCAGGGGGTGCCATGTGGAACCTGCCCTTGGTGGCCTGGGGCACCAGGAGGAAGGGCACCTTCACATCCTCAGACAGCCACGACTGCTCGCTCATCTGCACAAAGATTGGTTGAACAACAACATACCCTTTAGCAGACAGTGACCACCATTTTAACCCTGTGAAGAGTAGGTTTTTGGAATGCTCAGTGTTCAGGTTCAGAAAGTAAAAGTCCTCCCCAGTGTGTTGTTCCAATCGCCTGGAACTGTTAATGAGCACAATTCTTCAGCCAGGAGGTATAATTAATCAGTGAAATTAGCTGACCCCTAAACTTTCCAACACTGCATATTGTCTCAAACTCTTTGACAAAAACATATTTTACAACACGCCTGCCTCTGCTCCCTCCCCTCCCCTCCCCTCCTTGACCCATGACCCCCGACCCCAGCGTGGGGCAGCGCGGACCTCAGCCTCCTCCCTCTCCGGTACGGTGTGGAGCAGCGCCGTGACCTTCAGCACGAAGGAGTCCACCAGCCGCTTCCTGTGTTCGCTCAGCGCCACCTCCTTAAGCAGCTCCTCCATCTGCGGGCGAGGAGCACAGAGAGGAACGGGGTTAAACCTCCCCTCACACACAGAGAGCCCCTCACTCACACACACAGCTCAGTCCACCTGGGGGTGCACCTCCTCTCACTCACTCACACAGCTCAGTCCACCTGGGGGTGCAGCACGAAGCAGAGCGACTGAGTTGGCTGCATAACTGCGCTGAGCTAAACCCAGAACAGCTCTTTTCACTTCAGTCCATGTTCCAGTTTGAGTAGTTCCGGGTTTTACTTGGCACACATATGCAGCTAATTTAGTAATCCTGCTTTGTGAAACAGGGCCCAGGGTGTAATCACAAAGCAGAATTACTGACATAGCTGGATATTTACAGAGTAAAACCCGGAACAGCCGTTTCAACCTCCATGTCCCAGTTTCGGGAGGGTTGCAGGATGTACACCGTGAATTTATCCAGCAAATTTATGTCAGTAATTCTTGTTCGTGGTATAGACCCCTGGGCCCTGTTTCACAAAGCAGGATGTGCACCAAGTAAAACCAAGAATCCTCATAAACAGGGACTGAAGTGAAAAGAGCCGTTCCGGGTTTTACTCAGTGCAGTTATGCAGATAACTCAGTCATCCTCTGAGGTGAAACACCCCCCTGGTTTGTTGTGTCTGAGCTGATTTTAAGATGTAAACAAAAACCAGGAGCATGTGGCTCTCCAGGACCGGGGTAGCAGGGTACCTGCCTGCCATACACTGTAAAAGCCATCTTCATTTGCCCCAGGAGAAAATAGTGAAAATATACTGGGGTTCAAGACATAACCAACCCAAAAAATAATCAATCAATGCAACAACCAATACAGATCAGATCTGTGCTTGTTTTATGAGGCTTGCATTACATTATCAGTGTGTCACTGGTAGTAAACACACATAGCGACTATACGAAACGCTAATACCACGAAATCTCCACCGACTGACCTGCATCTTTAGCAAGCTGCAGTGGAACAACTTCTCCGCCTCCTTCAGCTGGTTCAGCTCCTCCGCTGTCGGCGGTTTGTAAAGCTCGCCCCGGGACAGCTTGACGGGGCGCAGGACCCCGTCCTCAGAGACGACATGCTTCATGATCCTCTTCGTTCCCTTGGGTTCGTCTTCCTCTTCCTCCTTCTCTCCCTCGCTGTGAGAGGACTCGTCTTCATCCATCTGCTAGACAACGAGGTGATGCAGGATATTACTTGGGCCGATAACCGCGTGTTTCTAGTTAAACCAGCGGACGTCTCGAGCTGGGGATACCACGTTGAACCCTGAAGCTAAATGGAATTTGATGACATTTGATTACATTTCTACAGTTACTATTTTACTACATCGCCAGAAAGATATAAAATGGAGTTTTCGAACAAATTTTCAATTAGACAACATGCTTGAAGATTGTTACGATTTAACTCAATTATGTGGACCCAGAACTTTTTAAGTGCGCAAACTCAGTGGGTAGCAAACTGGTTAACGTTAGAGCACGCTGGAAAATGTCCCTAATATTAACTTAGTTCTGCATCCTGCTTGCAGCAAGTAGGCACTAGGACGAAGCAGTGATACGGATTGGTACAGTATACTTGTATTAATCCCCCCATTGCTCTTGGAAAGCCTCACTGATGGCTAACGTTAATAAGCACAAACATTGATTTCTTCCACATTCACGTTATTAAAAATGTAACTTAGTTCACCACTAACGGTCTACGCTACTTACCCCTCCCTCTGATTCAACCGTCTTTTCGGTTGCCTTTCTCTTCATTATTTGCGGACAGAATTTGAATTATCTAGTCAATATGTTATTTTTTACGCAGTTGTAGATTCAAGGTACATCTCACATGGGCACAATGGGTCACACAAACCCATGTGACTTCCACTTCGCTCTGATTGAAGGAACTGCCGACGAGAAGAATTATGATTGGTCCATTATTTTTCCCAACCGACACAACCCTCCCCAAGTAGTCAAGCTACTATGCACTGTGTAGAAACACGGAGGTGGAACCACGCAACTGATACAGTATACAGTTATGTGCTGAAATTAATAAGATACAATGTAAATCAACGGAGAACTGTAAGCTTCAGTAATGCGGGGTCATCAGCCTATGATATACATGGTCATTAATCTGGCAGGTCACTGGTTGTTCCTTTCTGTAACATCTAGACAATCATCAGGGTATTTAGCAGAATGTGTTGCATGATTTAGCCTTTTCAAAAATACCTGCAGAGACACATGGAATTATATTGGCATTCATTTATTATATGTTAGACAGCAGACACTTTATTAGGTACACATAAGGATGCACATTGTTCAGCAACAATGCTTAGGCATGCTGGGTCAATTGCAGTGTGCCTCACTGGAGTTTAAACCATTACATCAAGGGCCCAACGGCTGTGCAGATCTTATTGTGGCTAACACTGGGATTAGAACCACCAACCTTGCGGGTCCCAGTCATTTACCTTAACCACTAAGCTACAGGCCACCCACTTATTTGCATACAAACTACTTATTTGCATACCATGCACATATTTGCATACCAACCACATATTTACATACCAACTGGAGCAGAAAAATCCTGCACTAAGTGGACTTCGCTGTTCCATTTGAGATGCAAATCTGTGGTTTAGAGGTTAAACTCCAGCTAAGCACACTGCAATTGACCTGCTTTGACATTTGACATTTGACAATGATGCTCAGTTTGAATTAACACAAAGTAGGCTGGACCAATCCATAAATTAATGTCATGTTCTGGTTTGCACATAATTGTAACCCTACCATCTCATCATACATTGTATAGGATGCACTTTAGAGGATTTGGTGTACAGGCCTGATTGTTTTATTTCATAATACTGCAGTGTGCATAGTTCCTTGATAGTTCATAGATCTTCCTCAAATTACAGACCGTGTTTCCTTTGATTAGACACTAGATGGCAGTGTGTCTGACAGTAACTTTGTTGTTAGTCTGCTCAGTAACCATAGAGATGGTGGAGGAAAGAAAGGGGGGGGGGATTCACACAATTCAGACCCCAGTAATTGAGTGAAGTTGGTGGGCGGCTCTCTGGGACCAGGACTGCAGACCCTTGGTGTGGGTCTACAGTTCATCCAGATTTGAATGCTTCCCTTCGGGCTAATTTACCATCGTGGTACAAAAGCTCGGGAAGTAGACACTGAAATCGTTCCATTAGAATGACGAAATAAAGAGATGACATTAAAAGCTCAAACGGTGATTTTGAAGCTGCAGACGAGGAGCACTGCTAAGCAGGAGCGCGGCAGAGACGGGGTTTGGGGCTGGGCTACGCTCCCAGCCACTCGTCGATGGCGCTCTCGTACATTTTGGGGTGCCTCTGCCAGTCCCAGTGCCAGCGGAGGCTGCCGATGACGTCTGTGTACTGCTTCCCCAGGCCGAGCCTCCAGCGGCTGAACTCCGTCCTGCTGTAGCGCTGCACCTTCCTGGAGACGGCGGGGTAGTCGACCACGCGCCGCAGAAGGCTGTCCAGGCGCTGGCAGACCACAGGGAACCGGGCGGCCATGTTGTGAAGCTCCTCCGCATCGCTGGAGAGGTCTGAGAAATAAGCGAGCACATCAGTCCTGGGTCAAATACCGAACCGCTCAGGATTCAAATACTTTTCTGAGCTTTGCTGAGCTGGTCTGGTGACAAAAAGTGCAAACCCCCAAAATGCCTGGTCCTCTTGGTTGGCTCAGTTGCATCAGGCAAGTATTTGAATACAAAACGATGACATATTTGAACCTGGTCTGGAGCATTACATTACATTATTGGCATGTGGCAGACGCTCTTATCTAGAGCGATGTACAGTTGATTAGACTAACCAGGAGACAATCCTCTCCTGGAGCAATGCAGGGTTAAGGGCCTTGCTCAAGGGCCCAACGGCGGTGCGGATCTTATTGTAGCTACACCAGGATTAAAACCACCGACCTTGCGTGTCCTAGTCATTTAACCTAACCACTACGCTACAGGCTGCCCCTACATCAGGAGCACACATACATCAGGGCTTCCCAAACTGTGGGTCATGACCTCACCCAGTCTGAGGGTGGGATTGCCTGAAAATGGGGAAAATCTGGAGGGGAAAAAAGTAATAAAGTAAAAAAAAAAAAATTTTTTTTTTTTTTTTAAATATATCGCCCCATTTTCTGAACAAAAGCTTGAAAATGACTTACCCAAAATAAAAAGGTTACTATTCTAGAACCCTTTTGACTAGAGGCATAGTCCTGGTCCAGGTGGACCCATGCCATGAAAAGGACACTGACATTAACTTGATTTGTTGTCTGTGGAATAAAGTCTGGAAGTGCAGAAAAGGCAAGTTCCCCCACTCTTGTTTTGCCACCAACATGTTACAAAATAAGGAACTGCTGTCACTAAAGCAATGGCATCTGGAAATAGGTTAAAGGTAGAACCATGAGTTTTAACGCTTTCAAAGGGTATATCCTGCTACTACAGTAATTGAAAATTACAACATGAAAAAAAGGACAGACTGCAAAAAACCCACACTGGCCCTGCCCTGGGTGAGAATTAAGGGGTTAAAAAATGTGAGTGTAGACTATTATATGACAAGCATCACAGCACAGCAAAGCAATGAAGAAAAAAAAAAAAGAGAAGGTTTCCAAGAAAACTCACCAAAATATTTCTGTAAGTTGTATAAATAGACTGCATGCAAGAAAATATTATCTGGATAAATCACTCTGGTCAAGAACAAAATGGTGAAATGTTGAATGTAGTTAGTAGTACTATGAAAAAAAAAGGCCTGCAAAAAGACAGGATGATAGACTGAAATGTATACAAGCCCCTCAACAAGCATATATAAGCAAGGACCGTAGAGAGCATCTCTCTCTTCTTCCTCTCACTGCCCTGGCAGGATATCTCTAGACTGATGGTTCCACTCTCTGCTTGATTCTGCAGTAACAGCCAGGGGCTGCTTCTTCAGTGGAGTTTTACTTGAGATAATCTGTGAGTTGAATCCTGTTTACATACAGTGCACATGTTTTAGGTGCTCTCGATTTATTTTATATCAGTTTGGTCTTAGATCTTTATTTATTTTCTACATTTATGTGTCAGTAGAAAAGAGAAAATTTGAGATTCACAAACATTCATTTTCCAAAAAATAAATGTGCAGAGAATTGTTTTGTAATTACTTTTTAAAAAATGTTAAAAAAGTTGAAAAATGTTTTCAGATAAAAACTTGATTGAGGCTGTTTGGGATTGTAAATGAGACAGCCGTAGTCTGCAGAAGAACTGTGGCAAGTATGTTTGGAACAAACCAAAGAGCGGATTTTCTTATAAAACTGTAGGGAATTAATGCAGTACATAAGAGAACTGATGCAGTTTTAAAGGCGATGGGTAGTTACAAGAAACATTGATTTGATTTAGTTATTAACTGTTCACTGCTCCTCATAGTACATTTTTCAATAATGAGATCATTAGAAACTGTTCACTATTTTTGAAAAGATCTTCACTTTTTACAGAATATTTTTTACATGTGACTTTTGCACAGTGCTGTATACATTATGTATAGTACACATTTGTACATAACTTAACTTTTTGCATCTGTATATCATAATTTTGAATTTACCGAAATCATTTTTAGGATTCTTCACAATAGTGTTTTTTGTCTCCATGTAAAGATTTGTTGTCTTTGTGTCTGTATTTAATTTATTCCAATTATTTGTATTCCAAGAGTCACAATTACTCCAAGTATTACTAAATCAAATTTACAGGAGCTCAAACACACTGGAAGTGGAATATTGTTTTCTCACTGAAAATATTTAGTTTTTGAGTGGATACAGATAATTTGCGATGGTGCCTGGCACGCTTAGAAACATAGTGGTGCCACAGCCAAAACACTGGAGAAATCCCCTTTCAAATTTGATGCCAATATCATTCTGCATTGTTTTCCAAAAACAACATTTGGAGCCTCCAAAAGGACACATGGAAACTAAATAATAGTAAAATACTGACATGCAAAATACTGTCTTTTGCTTGCTAAAGTATACAAATTTTGCACTTAACCCCGCCTGTCACCCTCCCCCTACCTATCCCTCTCCTTGTGCTCTCCTTAGATAGCAACAGGTTGAGAAGATAAGTCCAATAATCACAATAATAACATCTTTTATACTAATATATTCATTGAGGTCCATTGATCACCAAGTCAAACACATTCCACAATTTCACATGATATTTATTATTCAAAAGCAGGATTGTTTCTTATTTATAACCATACTGGACAATAATACTATAATAATGTAATCTCTATTTTGAGAATGTATTTATATGATCACCGATATAAAGTGGTTTACAACGATGAAAATACCCGATATTGTGGAGCCAAAGTGTTGTCACGGTCTTCCTCAGAAATATTCACTTGAGAATACTCAAGAGAGAGACGAGAGATTGCTTGGTCCCCCAAAGGAAGTCCTATATTTAGACGTAGACATCGCAAACTTCAACCCTCTTGCCCATAAAATCTCAAGAAGTTTTTTCCGAAGCGTACCAGTCTCAATGTGGCAGGCAAAAACATGCTGTGTTCTTTTATGAAAACCTAACTAACTATACACATGTTGGAAACATACTGTCATTAGTTAAAATGATTCTCAGTCATTACTTCAACACCATACCACTAGCCAGTTCTAGGTTCAGCTGAAGTTATAATGTATTTTTTTGCTCACGGACGGGGATTAAAATATAATACATTTTTAAATATATTTTGTGGAGGTTAGAATAGAATGTAAAGTGCTTTTGATTCATAAGTCTCCATATGTCTGCTAGTCCTAGCTCATCCATCATCTGCAGGACTGCTATAGATCTTGCAACCATGTTTTGGGACTTGGAAACTGGTCATTTATCCTTAGTAGAATCTAAAACACAGTTCCAGTCCCCTCCTGTGAGCAGACCAGCTGTATTCCATCAACAGGCTAGTTCATTCGGTGAATAAGCATACAGGAGCGTTCAGTGCTGCTTATACTTAAAATGCTAATTCTCTCCGTATAAATGACCATGCAATAATACAAACAAGCTTTCTGGGTTTCACATACCTAATAAAGTGCTCACTGAGTGTATTTATTAGACTTAAGTCGTCTGCTGCTGTAGCCTATCCACTTAGAGGTTTGAGGTGTTGTGTGTTCAGAGACGCTCTCCTGCATACCACTGCTGTAATGTGGTTATGTGTGTTACTGTCACCTTCCTGTCAGCTTCAACCAGTCTGCCCCTTCTCCACTGACCTCTCTCATTAACAACACATTTCTGCCCACAGAACTGCTGCTCACTGTTTTTTGTTTTTCGCACCATTCTCTGCAAACTTTAGAGACTGCTGTGCGTGAAAATCCCAGGATATCAGCAGTTTCTGAGATATTGAGACCACTCTGTCTGGCACCAAAAATCATCCCACAGTCAAAGTCACTTAGATCACATTTCTTCCCCATTCTGACATCTGGTCTGAGGAAAAGCAGAAACTGTTGACCACATCTGCATTTATTTGCTGCCACATGATTTGCTGAATCAATATCTGCATTAACAAGCTGGTGCACAGGTCTACTTAATAAAGTGCTCAGTGAGTGTACATCCACATATATAGGCAAGGTCTTATTTATCAATACTGCAACACCCCTGCTCTTAGTATTATAGGACGCTGAGAAACCCTGGCCTACCCAATCGCTCTTATATTTAGGATGCTGTGATTAATTAAGGTGGGTTTCCTGAAGCATTGCGATAGATTCTCACTTCCAACACTGCCCTGGCCTTTCTGTTCCCTCTGAGCTGCAGCTAACGCCTGACCGAGCCGGCCTCCTGGAGCACAGCGCCCAACCAGAACACAGGGCAGCCAATACCTCGCCTCCATTGGACAGCGACGAATGGAAGCGGGCTCTGCAGCCAATGAGAAGGAGGCGGACAGGATGGAGAGCGTGAGTGTGCTGGGGTGGCCCTGCAGCGCTTACAGAGAGACCGTCTTACTCAACAGCAAGCTGGAGGACCGGATACTGAGGCGGATAGACTCTCCCTCCCCTCTGAATGGGACAGAGACTCGGAACGCCATGGAGTCTCCAGTCCAGGGAACCGTACTGAAGTGAAGGGTGTTTTCACACTCATAGAGAAGACATCTCTCTGTATGTTTATATTCACTGTGCAATCATACCAATTGAAACTTATGTACATACACTGAAAGAGGTAGAGAAGCAGTCGACTGTAGGCCAGGAATGTGGGGCCTCTCTATCTATCTCTCAGTCAGCCAATGCCAACCAGGAGACAAACTCTTGCATCTGTGTGACGGTGTGCCTTTCTGTCTCCTCCTCCCGCCTCTCTATCTTCTCTCTATGACACTGAAGGCCTGTGGCCTCTGACTCACTTACAGGACATATGGCCCATCTTATCGCTAGAAAGCCAGAAGAGACACTCCATCTTGAATCCTGAAAACAAGACGACTCTGGGAGACCAAATAGTTCTTTCTGATTTGGAACCGTTTGTGTGACGTTAGGGCTTGGGGTCACTGTGCGCTCATCCAATATGCATGCTACATGAACCAATCATTGTATGTTGTTATTACTCGTGTACCAAGGTAGAGTCATGCATGTTATTGTATTCCACTCTATGCTTGTGTATTAACTGTGTACCAATCAGAGGTAGGATAATCTATGTATGAGCAAGAAACTTTTAGAAGACTGCCTTTGTCTCTTCAGTTCATGCTTGATAACCTTGTGTGTGTAAGGACCGGACTCTTTCTGCTAAGAAATAAATCCTTTTCTTCTTGGCTACATCTGGTTGCCTGGTCATTATAAGGAGAAATTCCTCTGCTCAACAGTACAATACCAATACATCAATAGTTTAAATGTGCACATTTTGAACAGAAAGTGCCAAAATAATTGCCACATGACTTTAATGTAATGTCATATAATGTAATGTAAGGTAATTTAATACTGTTCCCTGGTTGATCTGAACTCTAATAGCTTATATATTTAATATTTGTACTGCAAGCTGCCTGTATTTTTTAAAAAGAAAATAAAGACATTAGACTTACACTTACTTACTTCTTGTTTCTGTACCCTTCTATCCCCACTATCATGAGAAAATGAAGAACTGTTTTCAGGAACTGAGAACTTTAGGGAAAATATTATACATTGAGCTGTATTTATACATGATACCATTGAAAAAGAACTAAGCGGAACACAAATCATTGGCACTCGAAGTGGCACTCCCTTTTAATGACAGTACTTGATCCTGGGAAAGAAGAATAAATAAATAAATCTGAAGCTGAATATAACTATTAAAGCTGGCCGTATATCTGACATGCACTACATACTGAAAGCATTCCTCATTTTCGGCATAGTTTTTTGAGAATATTCTTCACTTTCAACATTCTAAATCACTGTTCTAGAGTTCTAGAAGTATTGCTTTCAATCACGAGTAGTGATTGTGACATCGGCATTAGAATGTTCAGTTGGGAGCACTCTAATCCCATACGTGGGGCAACATTGGCTCAGAAGGTAAGAGCGGTTGTCTGGCAGTCGGAGGGTTGCCGGTAAGATCCTGCACTAGGTGTGTCGAAGTGGCTGGTGCCTTGCATGGCCGTTGGTGTGGGAGTGCGTGTGTGAATGGGGTGAATGAGAAGCATAAATTGTACAGCGCTTTGGATAAAGGTGCAATATAAATGCAGACATTTAACATTTACAGTATTCAGTATTTGTGACCTCATAACTTAAAGCAGGGATCAGCAAGTCACAGTCTTCAAGGGCTAAGAACTGCTGGTTTTCCACCCTCTCTATACCTGGGAGTCAGGTGTGACGACAGACTTGCCCAGGAGAAAAGAAAACCATTGGCTGGATTTGGATTCAAGGGCCAGGGATGATCCCTTTCTTAGGGCGGGCTTACATTATATGACTTACAGGCTCCAGATTGTTTTTTTCAGATCGTAACATAAACCTTTGGTCGTACCATTCTGACCCGTTCAGACAAGTTTACAGGCTCCTGCTTGTTTTTTTTGTTTTTTACATAATAATTTGAGCAGATCGGCTTGGATCCATCAGGCGTGAGCCAATTCTGTTTTGATTTCCGTTGACCAATCGAGGGCGGCCTGTAGCGTAGTGGTTAAGGTAAAGGACTGGGACACGCAAGGTCGGTGGTTCTAATCCCGGTGTAGCCACAATAAGATCCACACAGCTGTCGGGCCCTTGAGCAAGGCCCTTAACCCTGCATTGCTCCAGGGGAGGATTGTCTCCTGCTTAGTCTAATCAACTGTACGTCACTCTGGATAAGAGCATCTGTTAAATGCTAATAATGTAATGTAATAATGTGATGTAATGTAATCTGGAGGTGGCTCCATTTATGACGTTTCTCTGATTCCCCCCCCATACAGTCTACGCTGTGATCTGGACCGGTTGTCACAGTCCGAGAGAGGGCATCCGAGCTCCCGACGGCGTGAGGAACCGGTATAATGCACGCCCGCCCTGACAGGGTCGGTCAGACTCACCGAACAGCTGGGCCGGGACGCTCAGCCCGTCGCCGTAGGCGATGTACTTCCAGCGGCCCTGCCGCAGCATGTACGTGGAGGCGTTGGCGTTGCAGCCATGGTACTCGCTGAATGCCCAATCGGGGCGGGGCTCTGCCGGCGGGACGGCGGCGGGGGACAGCAGGGGGAGGAGAGAGTTCCCGCTGAGCCCAGCCGGGGCGGGGATCCCCGCCAGATCTGCACACAAAACATGCGGGTGATGCTGCAGAAACTGACTGCCATAACAAGCGTTTGATAACACGCTCTACAAACACTGAAAATGAGTGTTACCCCTCTACACACAACTCGGCTCATTGTATAGTCCACTGCAGTTGTGTCGTATTTACCCCCCACCAAGTTTCAAGCGACCCTTAAGATGGAGGACACAGCAGTAACGCTAACCTCTAAGTAAAAGAGTCTCTCTCTCAAACAGCAGTGTGGAGAAGATGTGTAGTGCTCTGTACTCCTCTGACCCAACTGTGATGTTCCCCTCTTACCCATCAGTGTGGAGTAAATGTGCTGAGCTCTGTTACCCCTCTTACTCATCAGTGTGGGGTAGATGTGCTGAGCTGTGTTACCCCTCTTACCCAGCACTATGGGGTAGATATATTAAGCTCTGTTACCCCTCTTACCCATCAGTGTGGGATAGACATGTTAAGCTCTGTTACCCCTCTTACCCAATAGTGTGGGGTAGATGTCCACCAGAGAGACAGGCTGGGGTAGCTGGAGCCCCCTCTTCACCCCGGGGCCGGCCAAGAGCAGGGGCACGTGGGAGCTGCCCTCGAACATGGACATCTTGTAGAACTGGCGGTGCTCCATGGCCAGGTCCCCGTGGTCCGAGGTGAAGAGCAGGACCGTGCTGGAGAGCAGGCCCGAGACCTGCAGGGCCCTCACCACCTCACCTGTAGGGCCAACACACTCACCTGTAATCACCTGTGTGTTTCTGAAACAACCTCACCTGTCTAACCAACACACTCACCTGTAATCACCTGGACAACACCCTCACCAGTACACCTGTGTGCTCCTGAAACCACCTCACCAGTCCAGCCAACACACTCACCTGTAGTCACCTGGACAACACCTGTTTCATATTTCAAAATATCAAAGCTTTTTAAAATCCTCTACAAGTCAGCTGAAGGGTGGAAGCTTTCTGATCCAAAATGGATGCCATGCAGGACTACTAAATGGATGAAGCACATTGGTGGTGGCTGAGGAGAGTATTCCCCTTTACTGTAAAGTGCTTTGAGTCAATGAGAAAAAAGGCACAGCATAAATGGACTCCAGTGTCCTTATGATGTCCACGTGGCAGTTCTGCTCACCCAGCATGGCGTCGGCCTCAGCGCACATGGCATAGTAGAAGGCGCGGATGTCCCGGACTTCCTGCTCGGTGAAGTTGCCACTGCAGTTCTTGGTGTAGGTTGAGTAGTAGTCAACAGGGTGCATCTCGGAAAATGGCAGCCATTTTGGCACAGTGATGTTCTGATAGGACACCTGTAGGTAAAAGAGACAAAATAGCAGTTGCAGAAAAGAATGCTACTTTTTGTACCTTTTCTATTTCATAGGTTATAATGTGCATTTGGGCTCCCATACAGTTAGTTTACTAACTTCCATTATGAGGCAAATGTTTATTATAACCTTTCCTGCTTCATGATGATTGAAACATTTTAAAAAATGTAATAAAATTCCATTAATGAAACAATGAATTGAAATCTGACTTACTTGTATACAATTAGAAATATTGTTAAATGCGTGCATGTCACGCATCAAATGTCAAAATATATCACGTGTCAGGAGTGCCGCAGTGTCTGCTGGTTTTCGTGTAGTTCTTGGCACCCATGGTTCATTCAAGTCATTGTTTGGCTAATGAATCCACACACCTTGTTCTTAATGTCTTCATTTACAGCTGATTGACAGGAAACCACAAAAAACGGCAGACATTGCGGCTCCTGAAATATCTCAAAGAACGGCAAACAAAGTGCACTTGCCTTTTTCAGCCAGTAGGGGGAGGTGCGGAAAGTGGACCCCCCAGCAGTGGGTCCCAGGGAGTCTGTGTGGTAGGGGTGAGGCAGATTTAAGCCCAGGTAGAGGGCGAACGGCTGAGAGAGGGACGCCGCGGTCTTGCGGATCCACTCAACGGCGATGTCCGTGGTTTTCCAGTCTTTGGTCATGACCCTCACCGTGGTTTCGTCTCCCCTGAGGTCCGTCACGGGCCGGCCTTCCTGTTGCAACAGGAAACGCACATCTCGCGTCCAGGCCTCCACGCGGTTGCTGGAAATTGGAGAAGAAGAGAAGAGTAATGCTGTGGGGCAGTCAATCAGGACGTTTGGTGAATACATTACACCCTTGTCTGTAGTTAAGTGGACTGTTCACATTAGCTTGACTGCTACGCCACCATCTGAATAGCTACTGAGGTGCCATGGAAGTAAAGTAAGGTGCTGTCCAGCAGGTGGCAGCACCGGCCCTATCTACAGGTGTGGCCACAGCTGTGATTCATTGTAATCACCATGGCTGTGGCCAATTACCTCATTATTGGGCTGTAGAAGTGGCCTGGGGCTCGTTTCACAAGATTTGTGACGTGTGAGCTAAGATCTACGAGATGCAAAAGATTTCTCCAGCTATTTGTGGAGCGTTTCAAGTAGAAATCACAATTGCAGGCCACGAACACAGGTCGCAAGCATGTTCATATAAGCAATAATTGCCTATCATTCTCATCCGCCTGCCTCATTTTGGTTTTGTTTCATACTTTTGTGCACAGCAACACTCCTAAGCTCTACGTGGGCTATCCATGCCTGTCCGAGGGCTAGAAAAATGAATCTTGCAGTCAGTCATCTTGCTGTGTGCGCTCCCAGATTAACCACAGTAGATAACAGCCTGGCCCACTAAGTGGAAGCCTACCTATTTTTATAAAATAATTATTTGTCAGTGCCTTGATAATGGGAATTTGTAAACTACAAATTGCACCAAGGATTTCTGGGAGATCAAGTAGTACATAGAAGTTTAACTTGACACCAGTGTAGGGGCTTGATAAACTGAATGAAATCGGTATTTACAATACGTAGTCTCTTTGTCTGGACAGAAGCCCCAAGAAAGCTGACACAGTGACATGGTGCTGTCAGTTTTTTTCGGAACTAAATCCCAGAGAGTAGAGGCAATTTAAAGTGCACTTTCTCTATTACTTTCCAGAAGTAAATGATTTGAAAATAATGAAAGTATACCTCTTTAGTATGCAGATGTTTCAATAAATGACATTGGCTACATGTACGTTACATGACATACTTCACTGTAGGTAGCCAATACTTAAAATAGGCCAAATTAGTTTTGTGAATTAGCCTACTTAAACATATGACAATGTATAGCCCTATTTTAAAAATAAACATGACACAGGTAGAAGCAGCATACTTTAAAAAATGTACTGTACTTTTTGTAAGGGGACACTTGAAACAAGATAAGGTCATGCTCATGTTAGTGATTTGTGTCAAGGTTGCATAAACATAATATTTCATGCTGTGGAAATCTACTGTATATCTTTCAATTATTTAATTAACTCCATAAGTATTTAGAGGGTGGTTGTGATCATGGAAGATTCTTCCTGGAACCTGCCTCTGTTGTTACAGCACTACCAAAAGAAATGCCGTATTTGCCAGGAATTAATTGGTTCTGCGAGAGCTCTGTTGTCGTCAAGGGATGCATTTTCGTGAAATGCATTTTGATAGGATATCGCAATCCACATGGGGAGTGAGCAGAGGTAGGGATGTAATACAGTGCAATAGTATGTATGCCCCGCCTACCTCACGGAATGGCCGCCTGAAGTAAAGTCCAGTTTTCCCAAACTCCTGGTGTGATAACCGTTTTTCCGCAGATCATCCATCCATGTGGTGGCATTCCCATCCAGACACTTGTGATTGTTCCAGGACTCAGTTAGATGGACAAAACGACCACTCCACATAGCTAGTGGCAAATACAAGGGATGACAATTACTCTGTGATTACTATATTCGGTAGACCTGTTCACCAACTTGTTAATGCAAATATTTAATCAGCCAATCATGTGGAAGCAATTAAATGCATAAAAGCATGAAGACGTGGTCAAGAGGTTCAGCTGTTTTTGTCAGAATGGGGAAATGTCAGAATGGGGAAGAAATGTGATCAAAGTGACTTTGACTGTGGAATGAGTGTTTGTGCCAGACAAGAGGAGAAGTAAAAAAATAAGTCTAATAAATACCTAATAATGCGCTTATTGAGTGTATGCTGCAATAATTAACATTCATATACTGTCTGGAAAAGTGCATTATGACATAACTTATTACTTATTACAATGTTATACTGATCTCTGAACTGTCTCTACAGACTACATGGCTTCGGAGAAGTGTGCACATGATGTGATCTTGAATTCAATGCGTGAAACAAATGAATGTGATTCTGTTCAAGTATATACAGGGGCCTCTTGCGCTACCTGCTCTTGATGGACAGCAGATGGGAGAGTTGGTGTAGGAGTTGAGGAACACAGCCCCTTGTTCTCTCAGGTACTTTGTAAAAGGGAGCTGCACCAACCTACTCCCGGGGTCAAATGTCAGCCTCCCGTCCTTTTGGAAAATAGGAAATGTGTTATTTTATCACCCATACAAATATATAATAAAATTTAGAGCATATCCCCCACACTTAGTGTGACCCTGGAACCCTGCAACCTGATAACTAACTTTAAATCATTTATTTATTTAGAACAAAACAAATATATACTGTATACATGTATAATACGTATTAAACACATTAATAAACATACTTTCTGACCAATATATGAATAAAGCTAGCTTGTAACACAATGCAAAGAGTGAATGCACACTTACAAACGCATCGGACATCACCATCACAACGTTGGGTCTGAACGTAGCATTGCGTTTAAAACCAAATGCCAAAACTTGCAGTTGAGCAGAAATAAAAAAGGCGACACAAAACACGTTCATTTCTGTCGAGATTAACAGAAAACCTCGTTTTCCGGAAACAATTTCCTCTCAGATGACTGCTGACGCAGACGTCTAGAACGTATTTTGTGGACTTTCCATTATTGTAGTTAGCTTCATCCATTTACCACACAATAAACCATTTTCTTATACTGCTATTCAATTTGCGGGCTGCTAGAAATTCTGACAACTTGACAGCTTGCTGCCTTGTCATCAAAACACACCGTGTCGACTATATGACGGTGTTCTGCGATACCTGCAGTAACATCTAAACTAGAACGATTAGAACTAGAAAAAGTTTTCCCTAATGTAGCTACATCATAGAACATCACAGAATCGATCCGATCCAAATGGGTTAGTTCATTGATGGTCGACTTTGAGCAGACGCAGCAGTTGACAAATGTGGATATGAGTCTGTCCTGAAGTGATGCCTTAGAACAAAGATGCAGGCAGCTCTCTTCTAACTTCACCAACCATCATAACGTTTCCACTTCTTCTTCGAGTTTTATTGGGGTTGTTAGAGTGGTAGGTAGATTGGTACATTACCGCCACCTACTGAATGTCTTTCTTAGTTCTTTGTTTATTTCTTTTTATATATATGAAAATACAATTAACATGTATAAGAACAAAAAAACCCGTTCCTAAACCCACCGTCTATTCTCTTCCCCTTTATTTCCATCGCACTGCCATGTGACTCTCTCCAAAACCTTTTGCCAAAATTCCATTAATTTAATTCCCACTGAGATTATGGGGTTGTTGGAGACGTTGGTCAGAGGAAGAGAAAAACTGTTTTTAATAATTAAAAGTACATAATAATAATAGATAATAATAATGTATCAAACATCAGTGGCTTTACTTTTAGGTATTTTTACCGAAGGAGGTCAGCACTACACCGATGCGTTATGTGCACCATTATAGAAACAATAAAAACAGAAGAAGAACAGATTGCAGTGCTGCTGCTGAGCATGATGGGATTGAGCCGTGGCAAAAGCTCTGGTGACAGCAGTCGGCATACAACAGTTTAGCGTTAGCCGGTGAAGGCTAAATAGCTCTCAAATGAGCAGGTAAACATGATTTTGTCTTTCCTTGTGTGCTGTCAGAGTTAAAACCGAGTACTAACATGTTGTTACTAGCTGTAATGTTAGCTGGAAAAGGAACCACCCAAAATAAACACGTTACTATGTTAATTTTAGCTAGCATAACTAGCTAGCTATCTGTCACGTTTGCAGATAAATACTTATGAAACGGTTAACGGCTAGGATCAATTACAGAAGTAAGGTTACCTTGTTTCATACAGTACAAGTATATAATGTAGTGTCACAACACAAAATAGGCGATATATGAAGATGGGGTGCTAACGTGCTTGCCAGCTAGCTACTTGTTTAAACTCCTAACGTAATTTAGTTCTGACCACACTGCCAAGAAAGCAAATCTTATAACATTACTAGCTAGCCTAATCTCATCTCAAGTGTAGTTTTTTTAAATTGCACAACCATTAAATAGTATTTTCATGAATGTCGTAATGTGCTATTATGTGCATTTTTTTCACATGGGTTTCAGAGATGTCGAGCAAAGAGGTGAAGTCTGCGTTGAAAAACGCAAGGGAAGCCATCAAAAACAAAGAGTACAAAGAAGCCTTAAAGCATTGCAAGGTGTGAGGAGTCTCATTTTTTTTTTTTTTACTTGCTGGATATTTTCATACCCCTTCCCATCGGTGTGCCTTGTGAAAGTGTGTTGTACAGACATTTAAAATCTCCAGAAAACACGGCTGGAGATGGAATGGGCACGGAGGCACTGTGGTTCACTGTGTTTCTCTCCATGTTTTTCCAGGCTGTGCTGAAGCAGGAGAAGAATAACTACAATGCCTGGGTTTTCATCGGCTTGGCGGCGAGCGAGCTGGAGCAGCCGGACCAGGCGCAGACGGCCTACAGGAAGGCCTGTGACCTGGAGCCCCAGCAGCTGCTGGCCTGGCAGGTCAGTTTGAGCCCCACGGGTGTGGATTTGGGCTGGCTGGTATGAGTTTGAGTCCCATGGGTGTGGATTTGGGCTGGCTGGTATGAGTTTGAGCCCCATGGGTGTGGATTTGGGCTGGCTGGTGAGACTTTGTGCTGGCTGGTATGAGTTTGAGCCCCACGGGTGTGGGTTTGGGCTGGCTGGTATGAGTTTGAGCCCCACGGGTGTGGATTTGGGCTGGCTGGTATGAGTTTGAGCCCCATGGGTGTGGATTTGGGCTGGCTGGTGAGACTTTGTGCTGGCTGGTATGAGTTTGAGCCCCACGGGTGTGGATTTGGGCTGGCTGGTATGAGTTTGAGCCCCACGGGTGTGGATTTGGGCTGGCTGGTATGAGTTTGAGCCCCACGGGTGTGGATTTGGGCTGGCTGGTGTGATGTGGGTTATTTTGACTCCACGATGATGACAACAACAAAATCCTTGTATGAAAGCACAGGCACATTTCCCTCTGTGGTGTTCCTCTGTTGCAGGGGCTGGCTAACCTGTATGAAAAAAGCACCCAGACGGATTTCACAGTCGAACTACCAAAGGTCTACCAGAGACTCATAACGCTGTACGAAAGGTAAGCCACGGCATCTACTCTGCTTCCTGTGACGGTACAGTTATGCCCCTTAGGGGATATACATTCTCTCCAGAAACTTCCGAGAGGAAATAGCCCAGTGTGCTCAATTACTATGTATTTGTGTTGATGGTTTTCTTTTTTCCTCTCTTTGTTTGGGCTCGTAGTTCAGACAAGGCAAAATGCTACGAAGTGGGACGGAAGTTGGTCGACATCTATCACGTAGAGAAGAATCATTTGCAGGTTTTTACAGTTACAGTTTTAAAGCTGCTCATTTGCTATTTATTTTTTGTTATTTCTTTGATGTCGGGTTGTTGATGAGTAGTAAGCGTAGACGTGCTTATGAACTAGACAAGTATGCCTTCCGCTGACCTAAGCTTGTGACTTCAGGGAAGTAAGCCCGTTGAGTGTAAAACATTGGGGCTCACATTGACATGAATGGGGAATATCAGACTTTTGAAAGCAAGTTTTCATTTCCCCAATTTACATTTTGAAAGGTGTTTTAACAGTCATCACGTTTCATATGAAAAGCAGATTGTGAAAATATGTGATGTATAACAAAATGAGCATTGTTTCAGAAACTGTGACACATAGTGAAACTTATGATGAAAAAAGATTGAGTGATTAGGATTTCTTTGGTTGTTAAATTAGTTGAATTCAATGGGCAGCAATCAAAATAGATGCTAGTTTCCTGTTGCTTCCTTCGGTTTCGATCATTGAACTGAAATATAACAGGTCTTTGGTTTCGATATATGAGTAAGTTCCTCTGGAACATGGGTCTTGGTATTGGTAATGTAGTTTTCTGGGGGGGTCTCCCCTTCCTGCAGGTGGCTAGACTGTGGCTTAGGCTGATCCAGCTGAGGGAGGAGGCTGAGGGGGGTTTGGGGAGGTCTGAGTTGCTGCAGCTATGGCAGCAGATGACCGAGCTCCTGGCTGACAGCGTGGAGGAGCAGGACAATGAAACCCAACAGCACGTGAGTGACGGGCACTGCATCGACTCACCATGACACTGCAGCTGGGTGTTTACCGGGTCTCTTGTAGTGGTGTCTCACTTTTATCTTAAGTCTTAGCTTACTCACTTAGCTTTACTGACTTAGCGTTAAGACTTAGTCACAGGTTTACTGACTTAGCCCAAGGACTTAGCCATATCTTTACTGACTTAGCCTTAGGACTTAGCCATAGCCTGACTGGATTAGTATTGTGACTTAGTCATAGCTTTACTGACTTAGGCCTAGCACTGCAGATTCCCTTTTCAGGAAATGTTATTGTTATTGTTATTGTGAACAACTGTTACAGCATTGTGTGTTCCTGTATTTTTAACACATCATGCTTGTGCTGCAGTGATGGCACACAGATCTGGTGCTGCTTTCTTTTTTCCATCAATTAAATTTCTCCAAGCAATGTAATGGCTTTTTGACACTTGATGCCAAAACTCCATTAAAAGCCATTTGTGTAGAATACAGTGCATCCGGAAAGTATTCACAGCGCTTCACTTTTCCCACATTTTGTTATGTTACAGCCTTATTCCAAAATGGAATAAATTCATTTTTTCCCTCAAAATTCTACACACAACACCCCATAATGACAACATGAAAGACGTTTTTTTTTTTAATTTTTGCAAATTTATTAAAAATAAAAAACTAAGAAATCACATGTACATAAGTATTCACAGCCTTTGCTCAATACTTTGTTGATGCACCTTTGGCAGCAATTACAGCCTCAAGTCTTTTTGAATATGATGCTTGGCACACCTATCTTTGGGCAGTTTCGCCCATTCCTCTTTGCAGCACCTCTCAAGCTCCATCAGGTTGGATGGGGAGTGTCGGTACACAGCCATTTTCAGATCTCTCCAGAGATGTTCATTCGGATTCAAGTCTGGGCTCTGGCTGGGCCACTCAAGGACATTCACAGAGTTGTCCTGAAGTCACTCCTTTGATATCTTGGTTGTGTGCTTAGGGTCGTTGTCCTGCTGAAAGATGAACCGTCGCCCCAGTCTGAGGCCAAGAGCGCTCTGGAGCAGGTTTTCATCCAGGATGTCTCTGTATATTGCTGCATTCATCTTTCCCTCAATCCTGACTAGTCTCCCAGTTCCTGCCGCTGAAAAACATCCCCACAGCATGATGCTGCCGCCACCATGCTTCACTGTAGGGATGGTATTGGCGATGAGCGGTGCCTGGTTTCCTCCAAACATGACGCCTGGCATTCACGCCAAAGAGTTCAATCTTTGTCTCATCAGACCAGAGAATTTTGTTTCTCATGGTCCTTCAGGTGCCTTTTGGCAAACTCCAGGCGGGCTGCCATGTGCCTTTTACTAATGAGTGGCTTCCATCTCTACTCTACCATACAGACCTGATTGGTCTCCTCTCTCCACAGAGGAACGCTGACCATTGGGTTCTTGGTCACCTCCCTGACTAAGGCCTTTCTCCCCCGATTGCTCAGTTTAGACGGGCGGCCAGCTCTAGGAAGAGTCCTGGTGGTTCCGAACTTCTTCCATTTACAGATGATGGAGGCCACTGTGCTCATTGGGGCCTTCAAAGCAGCAGAAATTTTTCTGTACCCTTCCCCAGATTTGTGCCTCGAGACAATCCTGTCTCAGAGGTCTACAGACAATTCCTTTGACTTCATGCTTGGTTTGTGCTCCGACATGCACTGTCAACTGTGGGACCTTATATAGACAGGTGTGTGCCTTTCCAAATCATGTCCAATCAACTGAATTTACCACAGGTGGACTCCAATTAAGCTGTAGAAACATCTCAAGGTTGATCAGTAGAAACAGGATGCACCTGAGCTCAATTTTGAGCTTCATGGCAAAGGCTGTGAATACTTATGTACATGTGATTTCTTAGTTTTTTATTTTTAATAAATTTGCAAAAAATCTCAAAAAAACTTTTTTCACGTTGTCATTATGGGGTATTGTGTGTAGAATTTGGAGAAAAAAAAAAATAATTGAATCAATTTTGGAATAAGGCTGTAACATAACAAAATGTGGAAAACATGAAGCGCTGTGAATACTTTCCGGATGCACTGTAAGTAATTGTGACCTTTATCTTGCCTCAATTCTGAATAGCCTATTTTTACTTGAATTACTTAATGTACGCTCTTTTCACAGTTGTTAAATGCTTTTGAAAAGGCCATGTCCCTCACGGACAGTACCCCCACAGTGGACCACAAGAAGCTCTCAGCCAATTACGTTACGTGCTTATCAAAAGTAAGTTGGGATACATGATTTAATGAAATTTTATAATTCTGTGGTAAGATGTTTATTTGTGTTTGGATTGGCCTTTTTATTTTGTTTTGTTGAGCCCACTAATGGAAAAATGGATGGCTGTCCACTTCTGCTTATTTTTTTGGTTTATTTTTGGAATAGGTTTGATGTTGGCTAAATGTTGGCTGGTTTTCTGGCAGTTTTGCAGATGTGACCCTCATACATACCGATTTAGGAATGCAGCTCTCGTCCTGTGCTGGAGTGCAGCCCTGGGTCAAATACATAAATTGTGGACTCAAATACTTTTGTAACTTTACTGAGCTTGTCTGGTGTATTGGAACCTATGAAATACTCCCAAAAATGGCAAACCCCGCCTTCTGGTCTTCTTGTTTGGCTCAGTTGCACCAGGCAAAATCAGTTGCGCCCAGAAAAGTATTCGAATCCAAATTGCTTCCTGTTGTGTTACTCCTGCAGCTCCCGCATGAGGAGGTGAAGATGAAGGAGGCCTGTGAAGCCATGCTGACCCTCTATCCCACCCACGCCTTCCCCCTGGAGGTGCTCAGCTCACACTACCTCCACTCTGGTGGGTCTGCAGTCTGTGTGTGTGTGTGTGTGTGTGTGTGTGTGTGTATGTGTCTGCGTCTGTGTGTGACTGTGGTCTCTGTGTGTGTGTGTGTGTGTGTGTGTGTGTGTGTGTGTGTGTCTGCAGTCTGTGTCTGTGTGTGACTGTGGTCTGTGTGTGTGTGTGTGTGTGTGTGTGTGTGTCTGTGTGTGACTGTGGTCTCTGTGTGTGTGTGTGTGTGTGTGTGTGTGTGTGTGTGTGTGTGTCTGCGGTCTGTGTCTGTGTGTGACTGCGGTCTGTGTGGGTCTGAAATGAAGTGCACTGTTCTTGTGATTTGGCCACAATAGTGTGCTCTGTGGTTGTGATTTAGTTCTGGTTGTGTGCATTATGGATGTGATTTAGTCCAGATTGGATTGTGTTTTTGATGCAGGTGCCTGCAGTGAGGAGGCTTCTCGCTGCTTCGCACGGCTGCTGGAGCTGGATGCAGACAGCGGGCCGGCCCACATGGGCCTGGGGGTGCAGGCCCTGCAGGGGGGGCGGTACGAGGAGGCCGTGAGGAGCCTGGCTAAGGGTGAGTACGGAGGAGCTGTTTACCAGCGTAACACAGATGGCTACTGGTCTCCCGCCTGACGGTGAACTATGTTACCAACCTTTACTTCTGAATGATTTTAAATTAACCTTTGATTTGTCTCCGGGCTGGGCTCCTCCCACGGGTGGAGAAGGGGTGAGGTGTGTGGTCTGACCAGCTCTCTGTTCCTCCAGGTCTGAAGCGCTCACGGTCCTGTTCGCTGGGGTGGCTCAGTCTGGCCCAGGCCCAGCTCAAACTGCACAGATACCCTGACAGCATCGCCTCCTGCAGACAGGGTACGCCCGAACACCCCTCACTCTGCCCTAACCCCCCTCACTCTGCCCCAACCCCCCTCACTCTGCCCCAACCCCCCCTCACTCTGCCCCAACCCCCCCTCACTCTGCCCCAACCCCCCTCACTCTGCCCAACCCCCCTCACTCTGCCCCAACCCCCCTCACTCTGCCCCAACCCCCCTCACTCTGCCCCAACCCCCCTCACTCTGCCCCAACGCCCCTCATTCTCCCCTAGACACCCTTAACCCTTTCAGTCCCAAAAGTGTCATATGGCACTCTTGAGCTTACACCTTTTTCCAAAAAAATCAAAATGACTGCTATTGTTTTGATTCCATTTTAAAACCAAACTGACTTCATACTGGGCTTGGTATTGAAAGGCACTAATGCTGATGTCACACTTCCTACTGTTGACTGGAGTTCTAGAACATTCATTTTTGTGATCTGTGAGAAAGTGGGCGGAGTTTAAATCGGCGCTGCCACTCTGCGGCAGGACTGGATGCGATTGGCGGGGAGGCCGGAGGGGCGGAGTCGAGGAGGAGCCTGCTGCGGTTGAAGGCGGAGGCTTTGGTGAGGGGCGGGGCAGAGCAGTACGCAGACCAGGCCCTGGAGACGCTCGCACAGGTACGCCGTTCTTCCTCTGCAGGTGCATCGTCCTCATCCTCATCATACTCGTGCCTGGCCCTGCAGGAATCCGGTGCGTCGGTCAGGTCTGATCTCCCTTTTAATGCTTTGGAAGGTCACTTTCTTTGAGCTGAAAAAGCACTAGATCTGGGCTGCTCACGCTTGTTCCTGGAGATCGACCCTCCTGTAGGATTTCACTCCAACCATAAAAAAAGCACACCTCATTCAACTTCTAGAGCAGGTCTGCCCAACCCTGTTCCTGGAGATCTACTGTCCTGTAGGTTTTCACTCTCGCAAAAAACTCTAACAAAGCGCACCTCATTCAACAGCGTGAGATCTATTTGAGCGGCTATTAGTTGAATTGGGCATTCCAAATAACAGCTGACATGAAAACCTTCAGGAGCAGGGTTGGGCTGTCCTTAACTAGACCATGGCACTATGGCGCACCCTGAGGCCTGGGTTTCAATCCACAGCACAGTTCTGACTGATCAGCAGTACTGGGTGGGGCACTACGCACTTGACCGCAGTGTCACACCGATTTCAACTGGCACTCAATGACCGTAACTCTTCTTGTCCTCTTGGCATTTTAGTCATATAATCTTACACACCATCCTAAGCATTGGTTTAGTCAGACTGTAGTGCAGTGTTTCTGGTTACAACAAAAACCTTCTGGGAAGTGGGTCCTGAGGACTGGGCTTGAGAAACACTGCTGTAGGGAGTGCCTCACTCAGCGCGTTGGCGTCAGGCTGACACGCTCCCTGCTCTTTTTCCAGTTGGCTGATGCCGATAACGACCCTGATCTGGTGTCACTAAGAGGAAGGGCTTATCTGCAGAAGGGATTGGTGGACCAAGCTCTTCAGGTGGGTCTCCCCTGGCTGTCTCCACTCTTCAGTTCCAGCAGTTTTTGAAAAGCGCTCTGGTTTTAAAATCCCTCCCCGTGTTTCTCCTGCAGGTGTCCGCTGAGCTTCTGGAGGCTCACCCTGCCCAGCCGGAGGTTCTGGTCCTGAGGGGACTGGCACAGCTGGCCCACGACCAGCTCCCACAGGCTGAGGAGAGGTGGGCTGGACACCCCTACTGTACCTCCCCCAAACCAGCCCCCTTATCTCCCCTAAAACAATCCCCCTCCACCCTACCCCCTCTAAACCAGCCCCCCAACCTACCCACTAAACCAGCAACCCTGTGCCGCAATTCCGCGCAGAGCTGAATAGTTTGTTTCTTTATTATCATTAAAAAGAGCCATTGTGTGTGTGTGTCACACATGCCTCTCTTGTGAATGGTTATTTCTCATAAATGCCCCATAACATTCACTCCTTTAAAAACACTTTTTGATTTAACATTGTATTCAGTAAACAGTGATTTTAATAAGCTATTATTTATTAAGTACTGTTTCTGTTCACAGAGTGTATGAACGCACAGATTAACTGAAATAAATGGTCCCTGTAGGTTAGTCAGCGATGAGAGGTCAGCCCTTAAAGGTACAATAGGTCATTTCGGACTTCTAACGGTCAAGAGAGGAATAGCAGCAGCAAACCCCTTCAAACCACAACACTGTTTATCCCTCCCCGTTCTCTGGAAACGCACTGATGTTGAAACGCCATTGGCTGTGGCAATTACAACCTATTGTAAATCAGTGAGCTTGAATTATTGTACAGCGATACAATGCTTTGGTACAGAGTGTCGGGCTGTCAACTGTATATTTTGAAACCCGAATTTAAGGACTATTAACACAGGCAGAGGGTGAGTCAACATGTCAGTGAGCCTTTTTCAACGATGGGAAGGGATTTACAATGGTCTTGTAACAATGTTTTAACACAAGAATCTTACCTATTGTCCCTTTAAAACAGGAGATGTGCTTAATAACATGTTCTGGCCCCCTGCAGCTTCCTGAAGGCCCTGGAGCAGGGGCCAGGTTCGGGGGAGTGCCTCTTCCTGCTCGGACGGCTGTACTGGGACATGGGGGAGGAGACGCGCCGCGACAAGGCCAAGGCTCACGCCCACCTTCTCAAGGTCAGAGGTCAGAGGTTAAGGGGGGGGTCGCATTTGTATTGCGGTTTTTTGGGCACGCCAAGCCAGGTGACAATGACAGGCCGCCATGCCTCGAGGAAGGGGTGAGTTACCTCAGCCCCAGCAATGTGTCAGGCCCTCCTAGGTGACACGTGGAGGGTAGATTTTACCTGTGGCTGGTACTGTAAAAATGTTTTTACTTCATTTTGACAGGTAACCACCCATCTTCACTTGGAGGTCCTGTTGTATTCAAAATATCCACTGGTTCAAATATTGAAGTGTGCGCAGTAATGTCTTTCTGCTTTAGGTGCACTGCTAACATGGACCCCAGCCAATGAATAGCCAATTTTTTTTTGCACATGGATGGCCAAACAATTTATCAGGACATGATTTAAACAAATACTATTTACGGCAGTTAAAGTAGTCTATTGCGATGTGTTTATCTGGCATGTTCATATCCTGAGGATGTATGGCGTGGCCCTAGTTCTCAGCCTCATAACAGTCAGCTGGATTTAAAGTGAGTGTGGGTGGTTCGGCTCTTGGTCCAGTGGAACAGGTTGTCTGCTCTGGCTGGTCCTTCAGATCCAATCAGGAGTCTGGGGCAGCTGGAGCTTGGGGATGACACATAACGACTCGGTATGTTATTTACTGAGAGCTCCCATCAGGTATTGCAGGATCACCTGCGTGTCATTGGGAAAGCATTTTAATTGAGCAGGGGTGAGTTTCCGGAAGCATGTCGTAGCGGAAATAATGTCGGAAGTATCTCTTTCAGACATTCGCTCATTTCTCGAGTGTTTCTTTCAGCCTTCGTACTGACAGAGGACAAATAAATTACCTTTCTAAACTTGCCTAAAACTATGTCCTCTACCCTACCACGAGTCTTCCAGACGTGAGCAGTTTTCAATGTTGAAGAAAGTACCATTTGTCAGCACAAACTTCTTAATGCCATTTTGATTCCATATTGTGTGACTCTTGAAAAATTCTCCTCTCTCCCTCCTTGAAATTGTGCGTCAATTCTGTCATTCGTTTTCAAGACACGCCGTTATCGGGAAACTCGCCCCAGAACCATAGAATGACTGTTTGGTTTGGGTTCGGTTCTCCAGGCTGCCAAGCTGGACCCTCACCTGGGGAAGACCTTCCGCTACCTGGGGCACTACTACCGAGACGCGGCTCAGGACCGCGGGAGGGCCCGGGGCTGCTACAAGCGGGCGTTTGAGCTGGACGCCTCCGACACGGAGTCCGGGGCCGCCACCGTGGACCTCAGCATGGAGCAGGGAGACATGGTGCGTCTCCTCCTCCCAGCATGCACCTCTTCCCTGCTCTCCTTTAAAGAGCAACGCACTTCCCTAACAGACCTCCGCGCAGTACATACTGATACTAAAATACCACAAAAATTCACTTGTAGTCATGGGTAGTTCTTAATTGTATCTGTGCTTACACATTTGTGTGTGAGCGCATGCGTACATGTGTAAACGTGTGTGTATGTATGTGTGTATGGATATGTGTATGTGTGTCTGTTTGAAAATATCTGTGTGTGTATGTGTGTGTGTATGTATATGTTTGAATATGTGTGTGTGTGTGTGTATGAATATGTGTATGTGTGTCTGTTTGAATATATCTGTGTGTGTGTGTGTGTGTGTGTCTGAATATGTGTGTGTGTGTAATCTCTCCTGCAGGACTCTGCTCTGGCCATCCTGGCGGCAGTGACGGAGAAGGCCACTCCGGGCTCGGCGAAGTGGGCCTGGATGAGGAGGGGACTGTACCACCTGCAGATCGGGCAGCACCCGCAAGCCATCGCAGAGTAAGAGCTCCTCTCTGCCCCCCACGGAACAAACACAATGAGCCGCCCCACTCCCCCCATACCTCAGGCCCTGCACAATGCTTCTCTCTCTGGACAAGCTGATCAGCCCCTCTCTCTCCTACAGCACAGCTAATTGACTTCTATCTCTCCTGTAGCAGTGCTGATTGGCTCCTCTCAGTCCTACAGCACAGTTGATTGGCTCCTCTCTCTCTCCGAAAGCACAGCTGATTGGCTCCTCTCTCCCGTAGCTTGCAGGCGGCACTGCGGGCTGATACCCAGGATTGGGTGTGCTGGGAGTGTCTGGGCGAGGCCTACCTGAAGAGGCGGAGTTTCACGGCAGCGCTCAAAGCCTTTGACAAAGCCCGGCAGCTCAACCCCGCCTCCATCTACAGCCTGTACCAGATGGCTGCCATCAAGCAGACCCTGGGGAAGTTTCCGGAAGCCGTCTCCGAGTACATGCAGATCATCGCCCGGGAGGAGTACGTCCCGGCGCTGAAAGGTACAGGAAGGGGCGTGTCCTTATTTAGGGCCGGATCGCTGCAGTCTGTTCATCATCATCATCATCTCCACCATGTGGCAAATTTATTTACCTCTTTTTCTCTTTAATTACACCTGAAACACATTAAAAATCCAGACTTCACAAGCTGTGTGAAAGCCTCACCACCGTTATCCACTGGGTGTTGATAAGTCTGCTAATCAGCAGTATAAAGTTACCTGTGATTGCCCTCGACTGTCTCCCGACGATGCTGCTACAACCCTCATGTCCTCCCTCTCATCTTCCTTTGACTCTCTGTGTCCCCTCACCACCAAATTAGCCCAGTCCTTGGCTTTCTGATGCTCTACGAGCTGTCAGAACCAAACTGCAGGTAGCAGAGAGAAAATGGAAAAGGTTCTGTCTCCCCAGTCAGCCCAGGTCGGCTCATGTCACCCCACTCCTCATTGGCCTCCACTGGCTTCCTATTGCTGCACGCATCCGATTCAAGGCCCTAGTGTTGGCATTTCAGGCTGCTATGGGGACTGCCCCACCTTACATACAATCCTTAATCACTCCCTACTCCCCACCTAGACCACTCCGGTCTGCCAGCTCTTGTCGCCTTATGGTTCCCTCACTACCTGGCGGTCGAGCTGCACGTTTGCGCCTGTTTTCAGTTCTGGTTTCTCAGTGGTGGAATGACTTGCCTGTCTGTCAGGACAGCAGAATCCCTCCCTGCAGGGACTGCAGGCACCCCCAGACATTGTGACTCATCAGGATGCCAGTGTCACATCCTGGAGATCTACTATCCTGCAGGTTTTCACTCCAACCCTAACAAAGAACACCTCGTTCAACAGCTACAGATCTCATTGAGCTGCTAATTAGTAGAATCAATCGGGGTTAAAATCTACAGGATGGTAGATCTCCAGGAACAGGGTTGGGCAGCCCTGCTCAAGCTGTTGAATGAGGTGTGCTGTGTTAGGGTTGGAGGGAAAACCTACAAGGATGGTAGATCTCCAGGAACAGGGTTTGGCAGCCATGGCTGAACTAACCATCACCCTGCATGCTTATTATTCCTGTCCTCCTCAAAAGTTTTTTCCTCATGAGAAAGAGAGGATGTAGGACTGTTCAGAGAGCAGAAGTGCTTTAGTGTGGCGAGCCCTGTAATGTTCCCAGAACCCCTCGAGCCGTAGTTTTACCTTGCGCGGTGTGCGCGCCCTTTTCTCCGTGCAGGTCTGGGAGAGTGTCACCTGGCCCTGGCCCAGGGGGCAGTGGGGGACTATCTGGACGGGCGAGCGGTCGACCTGCTTCAGCTGGCGGTGGAGTTCCTCTTCAGGTGAGAGTTCCTGTTCAAGAATAATGCTGCTTCCTCATCCAAGTGCCCTTAACCAGACCCATTCGAGCATCTCTGTGCGGGGATCTTACTGTGGGTTTTGTTGTTCCGATGGAAAGACAGATTAGGCCTACATTTATGCTCAGTGACCCTGAGGTAGTTACTGCTATCATATAACTTAGCGGATTTTGCCCAGCAACTAAACTTATTCCTGTATTTCAGAGTTCAGAACTTGTAGTTCTCTTTTTTTCCCCTCATTTAAGTTTTTTCCCCATGTTTATACACATCAACTCGTCGCATCGTAGTCTTCTGAGTATAGGGATTACTAAAATGCACCTTTTTATACAGTATTAAGTGTTTCTTTTTAAACGTGTCTGTGAAATAATGTCCATGGTAAAATGTATTTGCCGCTAGGAAGGTCCGTTAACAATCTTTGAGAAATCATAATCTAATTTTATATTTATAGTTCACCTCTGCACATTGTTCATTATAAATTTTTAATCTATTACAGTTGGTTTGGTGTAGCTATTAAGGTTATGTTGTTTGTGAGGAATGGAGGCAGCTGCCGTCATATTTCTGACAAACTGCACCCTGACTGCGCAGACCTGCGCTCAGTGACCCGTCCCTCCCCGTCTGCGCAGACCTGCGCTCAGTGACCCGTCCCTCCCCGTCTGCGCAGACCTGTGCTCAGTGACCCGTGTCTGCGCAGACCTGCACTCAGTGACCCGTGTCTGCGCAGACCTGCACTCAGTGACCCGTGTCTGCGCAGACCTGCGCTCAGCGACCCGTGTCTGCGCAGACCTGCGCTCAGTGACCCGTGTCTGCGCAGACCTGCGCTCAGTGACCCGTGTCTGCGCAGACCTGCACTCAGTGACCCGTGTCTGCGCAGACCTGCGCTCAGTGACCCGTGTCTGCGCAGACCTGCGCTCAGTGACCCGTGTCTGCGCAGACCTGCACTCAGTGACCCGTGTCTGCGCAGACCTGCACTCAGTGACCCGTCCCCTCGTGTCTGCGCAGACCTGCACTCAGTGACCCGTGTCTGCGCAGACCTGCACTCAGTGACCCGTCTCTCCCCCCCTGTCTGCGCAGAGCACTGCAGCTGCGGCCGGACCTGTCCTGCCTGTGGAAGGTCCTGGGGGACGTGTGCACCTCGGTCCACGCCGTCTCCCCCAGCCGGGCCAGGGTTCTGGTACCAGGATCACTGGCTGGAACAGAGCCCTCCGACCAGAAGCACACCCTCGACCAGGCCCAGATCCTCAAACTCGGGGAAAGGTCTGTTCTTATTTCATGTGTGTTATGAGCTGAGTGTAAGACAAGTGTAATTAATAAAGTAGAGACCCTTTAGGTGTTCAAACACAGGCTTAACACAGTGCTGGATTGGATGCTCTCGAGAAAGTAGGCAAAATGAATGGCCGGTTCTCATCATTAGGAATTGTTTTCTTGTGTTCAACAAAGCAACAGGCTGAGCAGTGCTGATAAATGTATGTGAACTGTGTCTGTAATGATCTGTTCCTGAATTTTGCTTCAGGAACAGAAATTAAAGTATACTCTGATACTAATAGTGTACTCAGTTCATATCACTGTAGTGAGGGACTGTTGAATGATGCGTATATACTGCTCATCGTGCTGTGCAGTGGTGGGGTGCATTGCGGGAGTTCTCTTCACACGCGTGTGTCCGTGTGTCTGCAGGTGCTACGGCCGGGCGCTGAAGCTCATGTCCGAAGCTCCCAACCTCTGGCACGATCTCGGCCTCAACTACTACCACCAGGCCCGCCGCCTGATTGGCCAGGAGGAGGAGAGGGAGGTGTGTCTGGAGAAAGCCTTGCAGGTACCAGTTCTGCTCAGAGCTTGGGTTACAAGCAGCGTGTTTGTTTCAGGCCTGGGTTCAGATCCTCATTCAAATACTTTTTTGTGCTCTGTTGATTTTTCCTGGTGCATTTGAGCTTACAAGGGGAAGCAGATGGGCAGGGCTTGCACTTTTGGGATTATTTCATTTGGACTGATACACCAGACAAGCTTAGTCAAATGCAGAAAAGAAAATGATATTTTGTTTGAACTCAGATCTGATTTATTCGTCTTCATTTATGTTTTATAAAAGGAAAGCTGCTGCATGAGATATAAAATAATTTTCTTAAGGAAAGCTTAATATCAAACATATAGAATTTGTTACACAAGCCTTCTATATATGGGTAATTTAAAAATGGGAGTTGGACTGTCCAGTTTCAGGAAGTATTTCGTTCACCTGGATTGGCAAATTGGCACAATTCTTCAGCCAGGAGGCGGAGCTAATGAGTGAACTCCGATGACTGAGGAAGAAACGCATGGCAGGACCTTTACTTTCTGACCCCGGGCCTTTCCCGTCAGTTTAAAGGTGAATAGCAGCCTGCGGCACGTGCACGTGATGAGTTACTCTCACTCTGACGTTCCTCTACAGTGCGTGAAGAAGGCTGTGAAGCTGGACAGCACCAAACACACCTACTGGAACGCCCTGGGGGTGGTGGCCATGAGCACAGGTACGGCTCCCATCGGCCCGGACTGGAATACCTGCTCCCGCGTCCCCAATGGCCTTTACTTAAGTATTTCCCTTCTTTAGCACTGATGCCAGAGAGGTTAAATTAATATAAACTGCTGTGATGTGAAAACTGTCACCATGCCTTTAGTTTGCTGTGTTTTATTATCTGTCACAGATTAATGGCCTGGGCCCTCTTTCACAAAGCAGGATGACTGAGTTAGCTGGATAGCTGCACTGCGTAAAACCCACAAAGCAGGATTACTCAGTTAGCTGGATAACTGCACTGAGTAAAACCCACAAAGCAGGATTACTCAGTTAGCTGGATAACTGCACTGAGTAAAACCCACAAAGCAGGATTACTGAGTTAGCTGGATAACTGCACTGAGTAAAACCCACAAAGCAGGATTACTCAGTTAGCTGGATAACTGTACTGAGTAAAACCTGGAACTCTCCCAAATCTTGAACATGGACTGGAGTGGAAAGAGCTGTTCCAGGTTTTACTCAGCGCACTTATCCAGCCAAGTCGGTAATCCTGTTCGTTAAATATCCCCCACATTAGTTATTGTCTGTTGATTTTGTCATTGTGATTTGACTTTTATTTTTCATTCCAGGCATAGAAAACTTTACTCTCGCTCAACACTCCTTTATTAAGTCTTTGGGCGTGGATGCGAATGTAAGTAAACCTCAATCTGTGTATCTGAAAGTGCAGGTGTGATACAGTGTTCTGAGATTTGCTCTTTTCACAAGAGTCTCAAATGGATTTGTTCCCTTGTCCAGAATGTTGTAGCTTGGACCAACCTGGGGGCCTTGTATCTGAAGAAGGAAAATATTGAGGTGAGTTCTTACAGCTTGAGGTGAGTCAAAGAAAGTAAGAAAGAGAAGTGAGGAATAAAGGGAGGATAAAGGGAGAAAAGTGTCAGCCCATCTGTGATGTGAAATGGTTGACGGTTGGCTTCCTCTCCCAGCTCTCTCATGAAGCCTTCAAGATCGCCCAGTCACTTGAGCCCCTGTACGTCAACTGCTGGATCGGACAGGTACAGTATGGCCATGAAATGAACCTTCACGCACTGGCCTGAGTGGCTTGTGGATTCTAAAAACCATCAGCCATTTTCAGCATTTTGTCAGCAACATTGCATTTTACTAAATAACGCAAAATGGTTGGTTACCTGCCAAAGTAGCTGCTATAGTTGAAAATCTTTCCAGCCCCAATCTAGATTCTGCCAGCATTTGACTGGTGTGCCTGGTTAATGTCATACATTGAAAAGTTCTTTCAGCTCAGCTATTGTAGAAGTATTTTTTGTCCAGCTCATTCATTGACGGTTGACATTATTATCTGTTAGCCTTTTAGCTTAGTTGTTAGCTTAGCAGCTCTGAGGCTTTTGAAGTGCTGTCCGTTAGCCTCTGTGTGCTAATGGCCCATGTGTATGTCTCCAGGCTCTGATAGCGGAGGCGGTGGGCAGCTACGACACCATGGATCTGTTCAGACACACCACTGAGCTCAGCACCCACGTGAGTGTTAGCGCTAGCCGCTAGCCGCTGTGCGTCCACCCCCGAGGAAGCTTCCTGCTGCTCGCCTCTCCTCTACCCTCCTTCCTGCATCCCTTTCTCCGCTTCTGCCCTACCTGTTCTCTCTTCCTGCATCCCTCTCTCCGCTTCTGTCCTACCCCCTCCCTCCCCCTATCAGTCCTCTCTTTCTCACCCCTTTCATCCGTCCTCTCTCCTCCGCTCACCGCTCCTCCTCTCCCTGCCGCAGACGGAGGGCGTGAAGGGGTATGCGTTCTGGGTGTGCTCCACCCTGCTGGATAAGAGTAACAGGGAGTCTGAGCTCTACCGCTACAACATCGTCCAGATGAACGCCGTGTCGGCCGCACAGGTGGCCCTGTGCAAGTACACGGGTGAGCGCGTCTCCCACCCCCTCTCCAAAAACAACAAAAAGCTTTATTTTTTTAATTAAAAGGTCCAAAAACATGAGTACTGCATGAAGTTTATACAGAATATCTATAATATGTCGAATGAAATCAAAATGGCAAATAGGACTTTTTTTGTATCATATTTTTTTGTGTTATGTTAGTTAGTCCTAATTCTTTACTGACTTGGCCTATTTGCCATGTGTGCTGGAAGTAATGCTCATGGCTGTACAACTGATTCTTTGCGTATCCAACCTGTTTTGTAGCTTGTTCTAATGAACGTGACATGCATGTACTTTTTTGTCCTTCGCTTAGGATAAAAATGTGATAAAATTGTTGTGCTCTAAAGATGTCTGTCTGCCCTCTGTTGGTGTTAGTCAGGTACTGCAGTTCAGTTGGTCGAATTGCAGATTATCAAGTCAATATGATGGGTAACTTATCCATATAATTTGTGGGTGACACGGTTTGCCTTTGGCTATGAACACTGCAGTGTGTGATTGGCTCTGGTCCTTCTCTCTGGCAGAGAGGATCCAGACGGACTCGGGTGCATTCACCATGCTGGGGTTCCTGAATGAGCACCTGAACCTGAAACGCCAGGCTACCCAGGCCTACCTGAGGTAACCGCCTCCTGCCCCCGCCCTCTAACCCGCCCATGTGACCTTTAGACCAATCGCAGGCCATCTCCACATTTGCGGCGGTGTGCGAACATCTTGGCTAGTTCAGCCCGCAGGGATATGCACACTGTCAACGTGGAGTTTGTTTTTGCATAAAATGACCGAAATCTCTTTCTGTCTCTCACTCTCTCACTCTCTCTCTCTCGCTCTCTCTCTCTCACTCTCTCTCACTCTCTCTCTCACTCTCACTCTCAGAGCGATGGAGCTGCTGGAACCGATGGGCCCCTCTGAGGAGCTGAACTTCGCCCTCAGAAACTACGGCCGTGCCCTCTGGTAACCCCACCCCATCCTCTCATAACCCCGATCATCGATTGACCTCACCCTTCCACCGGCCGTGTGTCGTGATGATATCGCGTCACTGGTGTTATTAAAGCAGTCGATTGCACCGCATGACGTAAAAAAATGTGTCTCCCATAGCAACACAGACCAGTGGGAGCAGGCGGTGCGCATTTACTCCTCCACACCACAGGGGGAGCTGCACGACATCACAGGGCTGGCGCTCGCCTTCTTCAGAGCCGGGCACCTGCAGGACAGTGTGAGCGGTGAGTGTGTGTTTGGCAGGATAGCATGAGCTGTCAGTGTGAGTGTGAGTGTGAGTGTGAGTGTGAGCGGTGAGTGTGTGTTTGTGTGTTCGGCAGGATAGCATGCGCTGTCAGTGCTCTGTGTGTGTGTCTGTGTGTCTGTGTGTCTGTGTGTGAGTGTGTGTTTGGCAGGATAGCATGAGCTGTCAGTGCTCTGTGTGTGTGTGTGTGTGTGTGTGTGTGTGTGTGTGTGTGTGAGAATTTGGGTGTATCTGTGTGTGTTAAACTTCCTGACGCTGACCCTGCCCCTCTGTGCCGCAGCCTATGAGAGGGCTCTGGGCGTGGCCTCCAGTGAGAAGGAGAGAGCCTACATCCTCACTGCCCTGGCCCTGCTGCAACACAGGATGGGCAACATGGACGCTGCCAAAACTCTGCTCTTTAAGTGGTGTGTCCCTCAGACCGACGGCCTCTCTTCCTCATTCTCCTCCTCCTCTCCCTCATCCTCCTACTCCCCTCATCCCTGTTCCTGCCCTGAAGCTAGTCTCTAATTGACTAGTGACTAATTTAGCAACCAGTTTTTCCTCTGTGGTTCAGCTTGGCTGCTTTCCCATGCCCTGGCCCACTAGTGACCCCCAGAGGAATTCATCTGAGCTGCACACCAGAGCTTGCTAGCAGATGAAGACTTGATGTGAAATAGTGCTGGTATTGGATGACATTACTGATTGAATTTGCGGAAGCTCGTGTTTGTCAAACTCACTGACTGGCTTACTGGATTAACAGGGTGGGGTAACTTGCATTTTTTCTTATTAGTCCATTGGCTGCTCAAACGTTAATTTGCACGTTAGGAAAGAGAGGAGTGTAAAGAGTGGTTTATCTGTTTCCTAATTTGAGTCTGGGTTGGATGAAAAGCGGCTCGGTTCAGTTTGCTGTCGGACGATATACCGCAGGTCACACAGTTTAGATATGTATTACTGCGTCAGGTATGAGTAAGGACAGGCAATAGCACCACACGGTGGTGATGATCATTATGGTGTTAGATAATTACAGCCCTAAACTGACAGCTTCATTACCTGAACGCCGTGCCTGTGTGTGCAGCTCCGTGCTCAAGGAGCCAATCGCAGAGAGCCTGCTGTCGCTGTGCGCCCTGGGATTGGTGCGTGGAGACGCCACTCTGGCCAGCGCCGCCCTGGCAGAGCTGCTGAAGCAGGGCGGGGCCGTCCGGGGCGGGGAGGAGCGCTGCCTGCTCACCTGCGCCCTGCTGGCCGTGCAGGGGAACTACAGCGCCGTGCAGAGAGAGGCAGCTCGTGCAGTGCACAGGTAAAACCTGCACTACACTTCTGTCGTTTCACTTCCCACTGCTTTTGCTGTAACGGGTTCAACCCGTTTGAGTTGCTGCATTTCTGTTAGATCCATTCTGCCTCTACATCTTGCTGGCCAGCGGGGGATGGGCTCCTCCTCTATAGCTGGGTTCCTCCTGAGATTTCTGCCCATTGGGAGAAGAAAAAAATGTCTCTCCACTGGGTAGTTTTCTACCTGATGTACTTGGTATTTTGGGGCTCTAGCGTGATGTTTGCCCTTTTCGTGTTTGCCCTTCTGTTACTCTGTAAAGTGTCTTTGTGACAGTCTTCTGTAAAAAGGGCTATATAAATACAATTGAACTGAAACCAGGCCTGCCCAACCCTGTTCCTGGAGATCTACCGTCCTGTAGGTTTTCACTCCGACCCCAACAAAGCACACCTCCTTCAACAGCTAGAGATCTGATCATACTACAAATTAGTAGAATAAGATGTGCCAAATTGGGGTTGACACAAAAACCTGCAGGACAGTAGTTCCCCTGTAACAAGGTCCTGTGGAAAACCGTTAAAAACAACGAGAGCACATTATTTGAACCTGAATTTCCTGTCTCGTGCCTGATGCATGAGCAAAATTATGGATTCCAGCTGTAGAAGCTGCTAGGAGGGCTCTGGAGCATTGCCTTTGGCAATAAAAGCCAAAACCTTTTTATGTTTGATGTTTCAGACGACCAGCCGGTGGGAAATGGGTGGAGAAAGTTTGTGCTCGTGTTTTATAAAATAGGCATTGCTGTACGTAACGTTTTATGAGACTGCAGCACACCAGAACATTTTTATCAACCGATGCTGTGGTCTGTTGGACTGCCTCGGAGCGCTCAGGCAAAGGTCACCCGTGTAAAAGCCACCGTCGATTAAATCACATTTGTTATGTTCATTGCGATGTCCTAGCACTGTTCCCAACTGTTCTCCAATCACAGTTTCAGATGTACCGGGTTAAAATCTCATGGCCTTTTGTCAAAATTCGCCATCACTATTCCAAAGAATTAAATAATTTGTTATTCATTTGAAGCTTTTTATCCAAAGCGTCGTAGTTGATTAGTCTAAGGGGACTATCCCCCCTGGAGCAATGCAGGGTTATGGGCTGTGCGGATCTTTTCACGCTGCACCAGGGCTTGAACCGACAACCTTCCAGGTCCCAGTCATGTACAATGCCTTAGCCAGTATGCTGCAAGTATACTCCCCATTTTTGTGATGTTTGTCTGTTTTTGTCTGCAGTAACCCGGGCAACCCAACTCTCTGGGCACTACTATCCAGACTGGTGCCGCAGTACTACCCCCAGAAGGCCAGGGTAAGTGTCAGAGAGGGGCAACTCAAATGCACCCTTTAAGGTGTGAGGTCACAAACATGTGATCAGAATGCGTTTAACTTTACTGAACATTCTAATGCTGATGTAACAATCACTACTGGTAACTGATAGCAACAGAGTTGTAGAACACTGACTTTTCAGAATTCTGCAATCGTAAGCCTTGTTTCCTAGTGGGTGTAGATCACAAGTGGGAAAGTCACAAAATGGTTTGCTAGAATGCCTGAGGGACTTATGGGTTCAAATCCGCCATTGCACACTGCCACAGAACCCTAAGGGAAACTGCTTAGAGTGAAATGGCTTTAATTACACAGGCATATGAATGAGTGATATGGAAAACAATGAATCTGTGTGTTAGCCAGGCAAAGTTAATACGCCATCAAATGGGTAATGGTAATATGAAAAGCATGATGAATAAGGTGTCTGACCATGATAAGATTGCTTCACAAATCTAATGAGCCTTTCCATATACTTGCATATATTTAATATAAATGCTTGTGTATATTTGTGTTTGCAGGGCGGTGCAGTAGCTGGGAGTGTAGCTTGCCACTCCAGCATGACTCAAGGAAAGGTACTGTGTGACATACACACACACACACACACACACACACACATGCACAAACACACAGGCACACAGAGACACACACACACATTCAAATGAGAGAGGCCTCAGGTCCGTGGAGTACATAGCGAACAAATGCTAATACGTATGATTGTAAATATTTTATAAATCCAAACCTCATAAATGTGCATTTGCCACCATCATCATTAAAACACCCAGTTTCTCATTCCACATAAAGCGTCATAAACAGAGAAATGTGCACTGAAGGCACAACTGCCATAACCACTTCCCAAAGTGATTTTGTTAATTTACCATGAACAGAGGAGCTCACTAACGGGGAACCAGAGACCTGTAAGCCAGGCTGCCCAACTCTAATCTAACTGGTGCTGTTTGTCTTAAAATGGCGTTCTCTTTCCCCTTTAACATGTCAATGATTGCATCTCACAGTAAAAGGCTCGGCCCCTCCTCTCTGTGATGTTGTCTGTTTTCATGAGCAGTGAGGAATGTTGTTAGCATTTTTTCTCTCATTAGACCTGTATGTTGGAATTGAGACAGGCTTCTGTGCTCCTCAATGGTGTCACTCCTCTCTCTGTCCTGTAGAAGGCGCTGTTGTACAGTGGAGTGAACCAGCTGGCCTATGGGAGGCACTCGGGAGAAGACCCCAGGAGAAACGCGCTGAAGACCATTCAGAGAGCTGCGCTGCTCTGCCCTGGTATGACACTGCACACACACACACACACACACACACACACACACACACACACACACACAGGCACAGGCACACACACACACACACAGGCTCACGCGCACACACACACACACACAGGCACACACACACACACACAACACACACAGGCACACACACACACACACACACAGGCACACACACACAAACGCGCACACGCACACACACACATGCTTTGAGTCATGAGCACACAAATGCACACATAGACACTCCCACTTGCTCGCACAATCACTCACACAACACACACACACACACACACACACACTCACACAACACATAGACACTCTCTCTCTCACACATGCACACACACACACACACACACAACACACATGCAGACACACACACACACACACACACACACACACACACACACACACACACACACACACTCACACTCACACTCACACACAGAGTAACAGTAACACAGATGAGCGGTTAAGTTAAATAGACACTAAGCCCCTCCCTCTCTGTGTCAGATGACCCGGGGGTGTGGGCGGCCCTGATGGCTGCCTGTCACACGGAGGCCACCGCCTGCGTGCTGTCAGGCTCCGCCCCCCGCCGCCAGGGCCTGGAGGGCATGCTGATGTCACGCGTGTCCGAGAAAGGTCAGTGCAACGCCCACCTGGCTACGTGAGGATTTCCCATCAGCCTCTCTGTCAGTCACCTGACCCTGAGAGTTGTGGACTAAAGGCCTGTTTGTAGTCCAGCGACAGAGTGACGCTCGACTGACATCACAGACGTTCACGGACATTCTACTGTCGCCCCACGTAGACTGTGGTCGTTGTCCTTAGCAAAAAATATAAACGCACTCCAGTCACCCAGACGACAAACCAAATGTCACTGCGACCAGCGACAGCCATTGCACATCATCGTCCCAGCAACGCTCTGCCGCTGGACTGCAAACTGGCCTGAGTTTAGGGTGGCAGTTTGCTGTTGAGAGCCGTGTTGTTGTATCCTCTCATTCTCTGTGACTGATGCAGCCGCTGCACTGCTGCTGGTGTCCTGATGTCACTTTTCAGCTGTAAGCCGGTGTCCCGCACAAGTGAAAAGCTGTACAATTCAGTGTGTAATGGAAGCCTAGGGCCGTTCTGTGCAGGAAATATCAGAGCCACCTCCCAGCTGTAATGGGAAATGTGTGTCTGATTTACAGCATGAAAATACTTGTCACTCATCAGTTAGGAGATAAGGATTTAGAGTGAATCCTCAGACGCAGTTCAGCTCAATGGACCAAGGCTCCAGTGGGCTTCAACCAACTAGGCCCTGTGCTTTTATTTCCTCAATGAAATACACCCGGCCTTTTGCGGGTCACCTTTTAAGAGAGTATTCTCTGGGGAACAGGGAGCACCTAAGGACAGGTAGATTAAGCGGTTGTGGTAGAAAGCTTGTACACGCTTTTACTGAAGCCTCAGTCACCCTGACCTTCAAAAAAGTATTTTCAGGTTGAGAGATTTGACAAATGCACCCATCTAAATGGCTGGCAGGGGGTTGAAGAATGTTGAAGAATTTTGAGCTGTATAGTGTTCTGTTGGTCTGCTGTGTGTGTGTGTGAGGAAAAAATACTTATTTTAAGCCTCTGGGCAAATGTGCTTGTGTTGAATGTGTGTGACTATCTGTTCTGACTGTGTAGAGGATCTGTAGTAAAAGCTGTAGAGGATCAGTGTGTGAATGTGCTGCTCTCTCTGTAGTAAAGGGTGTAGAGGATCAGTGGGGATCAGTGTGTGAATGTGCTGCTCTCTCTGTAGTAAAGGGTGTGGAGGATCAGTGTGTGAATGTGCTGCTCTCTCTCTGTAGTAAAGGGTGTGGAGGATCAGTGTGTGAATGTGCTGCTCTCTGTAGTAAAGGGTGGGGAGGATCAGTGTGTGAATGTGCTGCTCTCTCTCTGTAGTAAAGGGTGTGGAGGATCAGTGTGTGAATGTGCTGCTCTCTCTGTAGTAAAGGGTGTGGAGGATCAGTGTGTGAATGTGCTGCTCTCTCTGTAGTAAAGGGTGTGGAGGATCAATGTGTGAATGTGCTGCTCTCTCTGTAGTAAAGGGTGTGGAGGATCAGTGTGTGAATGTGCTGCTCTCTCTCTCTCTGTAGTAAAGGGTGTGGAGGATCAGTGTGTGAATGTGCTGCTCTCTCTGTAGTAAAGGGTGTGGAGGATCAGTGTGTGAATGTGCTGCTCTCTCTGTAGTAAAGGGTGTGGAGGATCAGTGTGTGAATGTGCTGCTCTCTCTGTAGTAAAGGGTGTGGAGGATCAGGAGAAGCCCCAGGCTCAGGCCCTGCAGAGCTGGGTTCTGCAGCAGGCTGTGACCTCACTCAAACAGGCCGGCCAGCGCTCAGAGGCTGAGGCCCTCTGTACACAGGTATGAACAATAACCCTCTCTCACACACACACACACACACACACACACTCTCGCACAGACACACACACACACACACACACACACACTCGCACAATCTCACACACTCTCGCACAGACACACTCACACACACACACTCTCACACACACACACACACTCTCACAGTCTCACACACTCTCACTCACACACACACACACACATACACTCTCACATAGTCTCACAGTCTCACACAGATACACTCACACACACACACACACACACGCATTCACACATATATACTCTCGCATGCACGCACGCACACAGTCTGTCCTCCCTCAGTGTGGTGGTGTGCCCCTCTCTCAGTAGAGTAGTAGTGATGTCATGCTGCTCTATCTGAGTCCACATCATTCTCAGCTCAGTAAGGACAGGTGCTCATATTGATACTGTCACTGTAACAGCGCCTACACAAGCCTTCAGTGTAGCACAACAGACACAGCAACGCAGAAGGTACCACCTTTAGATGTGATTCTGTCAGCCAGGAGCTACCTGTTTCTATTTCTGTCTCCCTCTATCCGTTTCCCTCGGTCTCTCCTCCACTCTCTATTTAATGATAAGAGAATATATAGTCCAGAGAATACACCATCTTTCTTAGCTGGGATGATAAAACAAAAAGAAAGATGCTCACGTGTTCTCTCATGGTCTCCCTGTCCCCCCTCTCTCTCTCTCCCCCCTCTCTCTTCTTCCCTCCCCCAACTCTCCCTTTCCCCCTTTCTCTCTTCCTCTCCCCCTCCCTCTCTCACCCTCCCTCTGCTGTCCTCTCTCTCTCTCCATTTGCCCCCTCTAAATCTCCCCCTCTCTTTCACTTTCTCTCTTCCCACCTCTCACTTTCTCTCTTCCCACCTCTCCTCTCCTCTTCCCTCTCTCTCTCTCTCTCTCTCTCTCTCCCGCCCCCCTCTCCCCTCTCTCTCAGGTGCTGAGTGTGACTCCAGAGGACCCGGCCGTGTTCCTGTTGTTGAGGCAGGTCCAGTGTGAGGTTCTGCTGCTGTCCGGTGCCGGTACCACCCTTCCCTCCTCCGTACTGGACCAGCTCAGCTCCGCCGTCCTGGCCAATCACAGCTCCGTATCCGCCTGGCACGTGAGTCCTGCCCCCACACACACACACACCTCACTTCATCTGCATAACCATTATCAGAAGCCAGGGGTAGGCAACCCAGGTCCTGGAGTCCCATAGACGGTCCAGGTTTTACCTCCACCCAAACCTAAACTACATAACTGGATTAATTAGTTGTAGTTAATCAGGTTAAATGAATGCAGGAGACCATGTGCTGCAGGCTCTCAGTGTTTCACCATGCAGAATATTCAGCCTCAGATCTTTAGTCATCCATCCAGCTCCTGTGATCGAGCTCAGATGGAACAAAACCCAGAAACGGCCCTGGCACTCCAGGAGCAGGGTTGCACTACCCCTGCCCTAAATGATCCACACAGTCCGCTGTTCTTCCTGCACTTTAATTTCACTGATAGATTTCCCTCCGGCAAATGAAAAAAGCTCTCACGGAAGATGAAATGGAGACCGTTTTTTTATGTTGCAGCATTTTAAAAATTCCACACTGTCCAGTCCTCAAGCACTGCTGCCCGCAGACTATAATGTTGCCAGCTAATCTGCCAGTAATACCATGTTCAAGCAAGGCTCCAGAACCGATATACTGGATGGAGTGTACCTAGCAATTGAGCTCTGTGTAATTTCATCATTGTGTCAGTTCTCTTAGTGCAGGCTTTACTCTTCAGGGGCAGGTCCACAGAGACCTAATACCCAAGCACAGGCACCAGGCCCTGCTGCTTGTTAAACAACAGCTTGACGACCCGGTTCAGGAAAGTTTTAATGATCGGGTAACCGCACAACCGCTTCCAAATAATTACCTATCACAGATACAGTAATGCGAAACTGCTTCGTTTGGGGAACGTGGCGTTTTGCCAGATGAGGTCAGCGTTGGAGAGATATCCTGTGAGCAGGAGCGATGCCAAGCTTCGTCCTCTTTGCTCTGTTCGTTTACAAACGAGGCTGCGCCGCGTTTTCTTCTTAGGTATCGCTGTTAATTTATCTCCAAATGTGCAAATAAAGCTGGAAGCTGTTTTATCACACACCTGTTTCTGCAGCTGAGCTAGCGCTGGCTCAATAACCCAAAATAAAAACATGTCCCTCATTTTAAAAGGGTTTCATTTTAATCTAGTGCACAAATAAATACTACTGTGTGAATAACAACTAAAAAAAGGAACCGTAGGTCCAGAGATTATATCAGTTACATGACCGGCAAATAGACTTCTTCAGTATTTCTGGGAAGAGCTTGTCTCAATTCACAGAATTGGACCGTTTCGAGTCAATGGTTTTCATTAAACTAGCATGGTTACTTTCGTTGTAGAAACATTTGTCTCTCTACAATGAAATCGGCAACTGAAATTCTGGCAGAAAAGAAATTACAGGCGGCCGGTTTGATGTCATCTTTGTCGTCGGGCAATTCTAGTATGTCTGTAACGGCAAATAATTCACGGATCATCTGTGGTCTTGCATGACTAACAACGCGAAAGAATGTGTCTTTCTTTTGTAATTATGAAAGCTGACATGGTCGTTAAGAAGTTGACACACTGTAGGGCGTGTAAATAGTCTGCCATTTCAGGTTATCCTGAAAAGCCACGGCTGTCATCCCTGGTAATTTGAGATCATATTTGTGAATCGGACATGCCTTGTATTGAGACCGATTCCTCATAAATATGCGTAATTTAACTCAATGCAATCCTTTTGTGGGTCTGAGTGTGTTTTTAGATTGGTGTATAACAGGCATGTTTTACAATGATTTCTCTCTGCTTTTTGAAATACTTGACTCAATATGTCTCTTGCTCTCACTCTCTCTTTATCACTGTGGTTTTCATTCTCTCTCTTCTCTCCCCTTCCTCCCTCTCTCTCCATCCTCTCTTGCTCTCCCCCTCCCTCCCTTCCTCCCTCCCTCCCTCTCTCTCTCCCACTCTCCCCCCCCCTCTCTCTCCTCTCCCCCCTCTATCTCCCTCCTCTCTCTCCTCTCCCTCTCTCCCTCTCCCTCCCCCCTCTCTCTCTCCTCTCCTCCCTCTCTCTCTCCTCTCCTCCCTCTCTCTCCCTCCTCTCCCTCTCTCCCTCTCTCTCTCTTCACTCTCCCCCCTCCCCCCCTCTCTCTCTCGCCTCTCCTCCCGCTCTCTCCCTCCTCTCCCTCTCTCCCTCCTCTCCCTCTCTCCCTCTCTCCCTCCTCTCCCTCTCCTCCCCTCCCCTCCCCTCCCCTCCCCCTCCCCTCCCTCTCTCAGTGGCTGGCGGAGGTGTACCGGGCCCAGGGGCTGCTGGTGCAGGCGGTGATGGCGTACAGGCAGAGCCTCCAGTTGGCCTCCCAGCAGGGCCAGTTTGGGGGGCAGCTCTCCAGCCTGCTGCGGCTGGCCCTGCTGGCCCTCCGGCCCTGCATGGTGGGTCACCCTGCCCCCCTCTCACTGTGGAGCTGGGGCCTGGCTAACCAGGCCTGGTGCTTCTCTATTATTTCATGCCTGGCATGCTAAGTAACTGTCACTAGATGAAGAAGCTAATTATGTTAGCATTAATCTGGACTTATTGTTCTTGGGTGATTTTAGCGGTTAGCTTCTTGATCTGGGGGGATGTTAGCTTTAGCATGCAAAGTGACATCCCAGAAGATGCAGTCGAAGAAGCACGGGTCCAGACAGAATTGGCCCCAGCTGTTGTTAGGCAGGCTCCAGCTCTACAGAGGAAATGCGCATAAACAACAGAAAAGCATCCACCTACAAATTTACAACAGTGGACACGCACATGGTAATACACACACGTGCAGAAACAACCACAACCTCACACACGCACGCACACACACACACACACACACACACACACTCACTCACCATATTGTTGTGTTTGCTTCAGGCTAATTTCTGCAGGCTGTGCATAGTCTAACATAGTCCAGCCCCATCCCTCCCATACCCTCCCCTCAGCCCCACCCTCAGCCCCGAGCCTGTTCTGGCCCGCCCCACCCCGGGACCGCAGGTTCCAAATTGAATTAAAATCATTTGGACGGAGGACTGAAGCTTTTTTGGCCCCTGCAGTGTTCCTGATTTATCAGGGGTTTTTATTCATTTGGTTTTTATCCCAAAGCCCTTTTTCCCTACACACAGTGTTTCAGGCTGTAATTTGCAGTTTGCTCTGGCTGTAGCTTGCTTCTCTCGATAGACACATAAAGGTATTACTGCATGAAAGTAAAAATGCTTGGGGAAGTCGAGGCTTTCCCCAATTGTTTTCCCCACCCTTCGAGGGTCTTTCGCCCCACTGGTTTTTTTACCTCATGGGAATGCTCTTTGGAGGTTCAGGTCTGCTGTTTGTCCTTTTACTCCATTCTATTACTCAGTGGCCTGTCGCATAGGGGTTAAGGTACATGACTGGGACCCGCAAGGTCGGTGGTTCGATCCCCGGTGTAGCCACAATAAGATCCGCACAGCCGTTGGGCCCTTGAGCAAGGCCCTTAACCCTGCATTGCTCCAGGGGAGAATTGTCTCCTGCTTTATCAGGGGTAACTGTAAGTCGCTTTGGAAAAAAGCTTCAGCCAAATGACATGTAATGTAATAATGTAATGCACTCTGTAAAGCGCATTTGTCTTCTCTAAAAAGCACTATACAAACAGACATTTAATTGAATGGAGCTGTAAAACAGATCCAGTTGGACCTCCATCTTGTTACTGAGCGTGTGCAGTGTGTGAGCCCTGCACTGTGGTGTCGTGCTGTGGGTCCCTCTCCACGCCCGCCGTAGAGACGGTTCCCATGGTGCCCCTCTCCCCTCCCTCAGGCGGGCGTCCCGGGCTGTGAGTGGAAGGACCTGGTGTCGGAGGCCACCACGGAGGCCCTGAAGCTGGGCCCCTCTCCCGTGGCCAGACTGCTCCTGGCCCTGCTGCAGTTCGCCCTGAAGATGGGGGCCAGGTGCGTGTCCTGCAGCAAACGCACCCCTTATTCGTGACCCCCAGACCCTGGGTTCAGGTAGTATTTGACGCAGTTTGCCTGGTGCATTGGAAGAAATGAAATGATCCCAAAAGTGTAAACCCTGCCCATCTGCTCCTCCTTGCAGGCTCATATGCACCAGGCAAGCTCAATTGAGCACAGAAAAGTATTTGAATCCGAAACAAATACTACTTGACCCAGATCTGGTGACCTCAGTCATGGAGCCACTGTGCTCCTTGTGAAACATGCGTTCCTATAAGTGCTTCCAACAGGAGTGTCCAGTCTTACTGGAAAAGGGCAGGCTTTTGTTTTAGTCCGTCACTATGACACCTGATTGAACTAACTAACCTTGGTCTTCAGTCATGACATTTATAAGTAGAATTAGGGGCCTTAGTGCTAGACTAAGACTAAAGCTGGACATATATTGACATTTTTGTCACATTGTTTTAAGCTTTATGTTTACTGTCCATTCTTTCTTCCTCATTGACTGTTTACTTTGTGTTTTTATTTGGAAAGAGCCGTGTATCAGCAGGTCTCATCCTTTATTTTGAATATCCTTCCTTCTATTCATTAATTCTCTTTACTTTATGTTCTTATTTGGAATGAATGTTATGTAAGAAGAGCCACGTATAAGCAGTGTTTATTGTTATTATTTATTTTTATAATGACTTCTTTCCTCTTGGCAGTTGGAATAGAACTCGCCAGCAGGAGTTTTTAACAGAATCAGGAGAACCTGGAACTACACCATGAATGTGTGTTTGATTTCGTTCCTCTGGAGCCAGCTGGTCTCAGTGTTAATGAAAGAACTGAAAACCAAACCCTGTTCTCCTGCTCCTATCCCAGAAGTCCGCAGTCAGGGAACACTGCGTGGGCAGTGTAGAACCTTTTCAGACACACATCTGATTCTACTTATCAAGGTCTTTGTTGAAAACCCTGATTCATTAGTTCAGTCAGGTGTCTTAGCGCAGGGCTAAAACACAAACCTGCGCCCATACCGGCTATTTTCAAAATATCATTTTCAAAATCGACTCTCAATTGGTTGGCGGAGTCTACTCCACAAGCATAACAACAGCAGTGACAGAAGATATCGTTGGGATCACTTTTTCCTGCGATTCTTTCCAGCTCCATGAACGATGGAAACAACAAAAGCAGATCGAAATTCATCTGAATTCACTGGGTGCCAAAGTAAATAATGGCAGATGTCATAGCCAAGAGATGATTCACAGAATGTTACTGTTCATCAGTGTGGATGTTCACAACATTATTGTTACAGCTGTATTTAAAGTTCTCGTTCTTGGTGTGGATGTGGCTTAAGATTGCACTCCCCTGATTTAGAGAAAGGGGTTTGGAGAAATGGTGTGCACGCAACATGCAGGATCTAAGTATTAAGTTTTATAAGGAAGGCCAAGTGCTCAATAACCGTCCAAATGAATAACCATAACCCCCCCCCATGCAGGGAAACGCGCCGTCTCTTGGAGAGGATTGTCTACCCCTCCGGGCCCGGTTGCCCGGAAACGGTGGTGTCGGTAGCACGTTGGTACCTCCTCCGCCACCTCCACGCCAAGGACGACCTGGAGCTGATGGACGTAAGACATTGGCCCACACACACGTCTGTCACTCCAGTGACGTCTGCGGTCAGAATCTGCACTGAAATGGGATTCCATTCTGTGCAGTTTTCAAAGGGAAGGGGGCGTGTCTTCACCTTGTCCCCTGGGGGGAGGGGCTGCGGGTGTGTCCTTGCAATTGTTCTGGATTCAAATACTTTACTGTTTTCGATTTGTCTTGCCTGATACAATTGAGCCAATCATGAGGACCAGAAGGCGGGGTTTGGACATTTTGAGAGTATTTCATCAGTGCCAATACACCAGACAAGCTCAATAAAGTGTAGAAAAGTATCTGAATCCAAAACAACTCTGGATTTGACCCGGGGGTGATCCTTACCTCATCTCCTGGGAGAGGGGTTGTGCACCGTCTGTAGATTAATGGTGCCTGACTGATGACGCAGTGTAATGAATCGCAAAGAGAGAGAGGATTTGTAAATAGGATAATGCAGGAAAGGTGGGTGTGGGCAGCGCGACATCAATTATTCAGCCCTCAACAAACATTAGCCCTTGCAGCCAGCGCACCTATGATGGATGTGGTCTCACAATCTGAATTGTGAAGACAAAAACTCATTAATTTCATTAGCCAGTGGTCAACCTCAGAGGCGTATCACGGATGTTTAATTTTAATGCAGGCCTTTATTCGCCAAGTTTAAGCTCATTGTGTGTCTGCCCCCTCCCTCTCCCTTTCTCTCTGTCCCTCTCGCTCTCTAGACCCTATTGGACCAGGCCCGAGCAGTCAAGGACAAAAGACTCCTGGAGTTGCACAAGCGACTCTGCCCTTAGCACTACCCCTCCACGGGAAGATATCAGGGACGAACCTCATGAACCGTGCAGCCAGTCAGCAGCCAGCCCTGTGTATGCGTGTGTGTGTCTGCCGCACCGTGCCCGGTGTACGCTAGTTTGTGCATAACCTTTTACAGCTGGGAGCGGGGAATCGTGTAAACGCTCCCAGATGTGGGGATGGGCGCTTATTAAATAATGGAACATGGGGTCTCTGGGTCCAGGCTGGAGAAAATGGCCGAAGGCACTCGGATTCTTCTCTATGGCCTTCTTCAGATGGTCCGAGCGCCTCGTTCGTTTGTCTGCGGCTGAACGCAAAACTGCTTTGTGCCTAAGGAATGCACTTGATCTCCGCTTAATTTGCAATAATGCATTGCAGAATGTTTACCAAAAATGGGGTTTGGGGAACAAGTGATGGTTTTAGAGAAGGGAATTAATGCTGTAATGAACTAGGGGGACTCGTGTACCATTTTACTCCTCGTGAGTAATGTCTGAAATGCGTCGAGTCGAACAACTTCAATAGAATTAAACCAGAAAGAAGTGAAAAGACACCAAGGACGTTTATGTGTTGTGTTTTTATGACTCCTCTCTAAAACTTTAAGAGTTCACTGGGAGCACATATCCTTGAAGAGGAGCGGAGGCAGATATATGGAGGGAGATTTTTCATTCACTTGTATTTACTGTTGATGGTGATTTAATGGTCTGAGTCACGCTTCACCCAGAGCTGACGAGGGTGGCTTTACCTCCCGAAGTGCTTCCAGTTCAAGTCCTCAAATACTTACTCAGCTTGTGATGCTTATTGCAGAATGAAAGACTCCTGTCGGCTGTACATTAATGCAGAAATCACATAAATGCACATAATGCAACCAGACCTGGGTCATTTCCGTAATTGTTTTGGATTCAAATACTTCTCTACACTTTATTGAGCTTGGCTGGTGTATTCGATCCTATGAAACACTCTCAAAAAGTGCCAAACCCACTTTCTGGTCATCTTGGTTGGTTCAATTGTACCAGGCAAGATCAGTCGAATATATAAAAGTATTTTAATCCAAAACAATTACGTAAATGACGAGGTCTGAATGGAACACCCAGATCGTAAATGGATACTGGTCAATGCAAGTAATGCTTCACACGCCAAAAAATGCTGTCTACAAGACCAGGGTCACGTTCAGCCCTGACAAAACGTAGCAAAACGTTTATTTAAACAGAAACGGTGGCGCGAACATCCTGATGCAAACCGTGGACTGACAGTACGGTTTGATCCTATGGCGTCTGAGAAGGCGTTTCCACGTCTACGTCATTATTAATTTGGGCTACACGATGGGCTACACCCCCGACACAACGAGAGCAAACATATCTCAAAGACTCGCAAAACGTTGCACACCGCTGGGAAAAACATATCGTTCACCACAGAAACCATAGCAAAACGTTTTCACATCAAACATGCCCCCGAACTCCTTGACCTGTTTAATTCAGAGGAAATGATACAATTGCGTACAACGACTACACACACATCATCTTTATTGTAAGCACTTGGATGATTTATTCGGCACATTCAAAAATATGAATCATTCAGTGAGAATTCGGTAAAGTGATAATTGTGTAACTTTGAGTTATCTGATTGTCCTTACAGAGAAGGATGACCACACATTTGTTCTGGTCACAGCTTCACACAATGACTGGCATTATTTTCGGTCAAAACAAAAATGTTTCACAAGATGTTTGCACTTCTGCTTTGAACACAAGCCTCAATCACAATTTTTGGAGGAAAAAAGCTCACTTTCACATTACAGTTTAGCTGACGCTTTTATCCAAAGCGACTTACAGATGATTAACCTAAGCAGGGGCCAGTGCTCAAGCTGATCTTATTGTGGCTACACTGGGGCTTGAACCGCCAACCTTCCCAGTCCCAAGCACTTTAGCCCCCCGGGCTGTACGCTGCTTCCACAATATTGAATACAAAGTTTTGTACCTGGGGAGATGACATTTATTGCTGATAAACGGCAAAGTGTTGAAGAAAAACTGCAAGCTTCTCCATTTGAAGATCGATTCGGTTCAGCATTCAATCAACATGTCAGTGCTGCCTCTACCTGGCAGGCCCTGGGGCCAGACCTTACGACCGTGCGTCCAGCGTCTGGTCTGCAGGGCCGCATGGATCGGGGCCAAGCCTCACGGGTCTTGCAGGGCCACCACCTTCCTCCGGATCTTTTTGATGTCCTTCTGCAGGTGCTCCTTATCTATGCGGGCCTTGGTGTCTCCGATCTGCCTGAGGGAGCCCATGGCGTCGTGGATGGACTGGAACCCTGTCCGGAGAAACGAAAAACGCCGAAATGCTCCGTGAACCCACGCCCTCCTGTCCACCTCTTCAACACTTTTATTTGTCTCACACTTTTTACAGAAGACTGTCGTAAATACGCTTTACGGAGTATCAGAAGACCCAGAAGGTAAACAAGCGCCAAGAAGAAATTACATGAACTAAAAAAAACCTCAAACTGGCGAGAAAAAAGTCCCCAATGGGAGGAAGAACAGGGGAGAAAAGGGGGGGCCATCCTCTGCTCCCGGCAAGGTCTAATGGAACCTGTAAGGTGAAAATGGAAATTCATCAAGAAATATTTAGAGGGGCAGACGGGAGGATGGTGGATTAGCGATCGCCACTCATTCCCTGGAGACGGCGGTGGAGGTGATTGATGGCGCTGCCTGTATTTACCACACAGATACAGGCCAGGGCTGCAGGTATTTAGCGCCGGGTTGTTTATGCTAACGGTTTACCGTTTTCTCACTCTAGGGACTCTCAACCACGGCTTTGTACAGTCGCTCCACCTTATCAGCATTTGGGAGCCCCCTTACATAGACTGTTCCATACCTGGTCTTTTAGTTACTTTACCCTTTGAAGAGTAGGTGTTTTTGGAAAGATTTTTCAAAGATCTAAGTCTGTGTTCTGAAACTCCATTGCATTCAGTCACAAGTAGTGATTGTTGGATTGGAATATTGTGTTAAGAGCATTCTAATCACATATGTGCCCTCATGCCTAAAAGGGTTAATCTCATCAGAGACGTCAGTGTGGTGAAAGTTACCGCTCTGTTATGCATCTAATTTTATGTTATCTTTTTTTGTTATATTGTATATATTAATACAGTACATGGCCTCAGCGGTTTGTCAGGGCGTCCCAGTAAGATCCACTAAACGCCTGCCGCAGGAACAATCGGAAGGCCTGTTAACAACGGCGGCGACTGCAACCCTCGATTGATTAGGAGAACGATGAAGGGCGGAAACCTGGCTCGTTTAGAACAGAGCCCCCTCGGGCACTGTGGAGAGACGCCGCTGACTGCAGATGTGTCAGCCTGCATTACCCCACCCATCTCAAACGCGGCTAATCGAGACCTTTCTAAAGATCGATCCTGACCGCACGCATACTTTGCACTCCAAGGGTGCGTTCAGAAGACGGTGTATCACAAAACTTTCCGCAGAGGGCTTAATGGGAATTACTGCCCGCATCTTGGGATTTTGAAGTGCGTTTGATGAGCTTCAGACTTTACCTCCTGTCAGGTCTCTGTATGAAGCACTTAGCAAATTGATTGGTGGTATTTCTCAAAGCAGGACTCAGGAGTTGACTGGACAGTTGTCCTAACTGTTTTAAGACTCAGGCTTTAGTCCAAAGGTTTCATCCAATTGAAAACTTTTCCAGAAGTTAGCTGGCTAATTATTTTAGCCTGCTCCAGAAAAAGCACACCCTGTCACAGTATTATGAACTATTACAGTGTGTATGCAAACAGTGCCTTCCTCTTGATTGGGAAACCTTTGAGAAACTTTGGAGGCCTCTCTCAGCAAGAGCATCGGACTCATAATCACCACAGTTAAATGTTCATTGTTAAATTGAACATTAGAGGACATTTGATCTTTAGATACCTTTAGCATGTGCAAAACCTTTTAGCACATGCAGAACTAATAACAAAACAAATACAAGAGGTGGAAAGTCCGGGGGTCAGAAAGTAAAAATCCTGCCGTGTTTCTCGAGCTCTGCCAGATGATTTAACCTGTTGGTTCTACCAAAAGAATTGTGCAAATCCAGGTGATATGCACAAAATACTGGTGAAGGCTTAAACTTTCTGAACCTGGATTTTCCACCTCCAATCATTGGTCATTTTATTGGTGTGTGTGTGTGCTGAAAGCTTTTGCATGTGGTCTTACTACATCTGACACTTATAGTTTAACAAACACTGTCAGAGTTATGTTGACGCTGAATGTTTTGCTGTGCGTGACCGGGTCACACTGACCGGAGTGGTACTCATTCCTGATGAGGTCCAGCTCCTCCCACAGCCTCTTCTCCAGGGCGGCGATGCGGGCGACCATTTTGTCCTCAGAGCGCTTCACCTTGTCGATCTTGTGCTCCTTCTCCAGCTTTCCCTCTGCTTTCTCCACCCGGACAAACAGCCGCTCAACCTGCTCCTGTAGCCTCCTCTCCACCTCCTCCTGTGGACACGCCCCCAGCATGCACTTCTGCATTATAACCTTTAACCCCCAGGCTAGCCACAAGTACAGGCAGCCATTTGCAAGGATGTCCGGCTCCCCCTGGTCACCGGTATACTACTGAACCCTGAACACGGTTTATTTATTGTAATTTTGTGTTTGTGTTTATTATGGGCATTGTATTCTTTTCCTTTTTGTACCAAAAACCTAATTGTGTGGCAAAGTTTCTCAATGTCAGGTGGGAAGTAAATTAGTTGACCATTTTTGACACATCAGGTCGAGATCAGCACTACACAACCCTGTTCTTGGAAATCTACCATCCTGTAGAACAGCGCTACTCAACTCCACGTCCTGCAGGCCGCAGTGTCTGCAGGCATTTGCACCTACCGTGCGCTCCACCACCTGATTTCACTAATTAGCTTATCTGAACCAAGCAGGTCAAATAATTAGTGAAATCAGGTGGTATAGCGCACGGTAGGTGCAAACGCCAGGCACTGCGGCCTGCGGGACGTGGAGTTGAGTAGCGCTGGTATAATGCATACACAAGCAGTCAGTCACTGATGTAACCCCCCCCCCCCCCTCTCCTGCCCACTCACCATCCTGTTCTGCAGCTGGGAGCTCAGCTGCTGTCCCCCCTGCACTTGTGTCTGCGCAGAGCTGCGCAGCTGCTGCCCTGTCCACTCCTGCAGCCTGTCCACCCTGTCGCCCAGCTCCTTCAGACCACCGGCCGTCCTGTGTGTTTGAGAGAAACCCGCATCGCTGCGTTAAATCGCCATCTCACACTGCACACCGTCCAGCAGCAACGCTTACTTTGGCCCTGGGCTGCCCAACCCTGTTCCTGGAGATCTACTGTCCTGTAGGTTTTCCTTCCAACCCTAACAGCACACATCATTCAACAGCAAGAGCAGGGCTGCCCAACCCTGTTCCTGGAGATCTACTGTCCTGTAGGTTTTCCTTCCAACCCTAACACAGCACACATCATTCAAAAGCAAGAGCAGGGCTGCCCAACTCTGTTCCTTGACATCTCCTGTCCTGTAGATTTTCCTTCCAACCCTAACAAAGCACAGCTCAGTCAACAGATAGAGTAGGGCTGCCCAACCCTGTTCCTGGAGATCTACTGTCCTGTAGGTCTTTACTCCAACCCTAAAACACAGCACCACTAGAGATCTCTTTCAGCTGCTAACTAGTAGAATCAGGTTAGTGCTGAAATCACCGTGTACAGGACGATACGTCTCTAGGAACAGGGTTGGGTGGCCCTACTTCGGCCCAATGCGTGGACCCAACCCTCCTACACCATTTCTTAAAACGGATAGTTTAAAACATGCATTTATGTGATTAATCTGTAATTCATCAATGTGTGACCACTGAGGTTCATTTTCAGCGTTTTCAGCCCTGTATGCTCAATAGAAATTCTCAGTCAAAGCCGATGACACATCCATACTTCAAGGACAGTGTGTGCCATTTCTTCGTTTGCTCTGCAAGGTCGTTGTGTTATTCAACGTGTGGTACAAACACTTTGTTGCAAAGTCATGAACTGCTTTAGCAGCACCAGGCTTCGTCATCTTAAATCATCTCAAACATCAGGGCTTCACTCTCTCTCTTGACTGTGCTCATGTTGTTACAACTTGTATGCCGTTCAACAGATGCGACTATTCTGTTTTACAGAGCCTAGTCAACCATGAAGGGAATGTGATGGAGGATACAGCCCAGTTTTCTATTTAAAGAAATCCTCAAGGTGAGCATTGTGGCTCTTAGAGACGCTGTAGTCTTAAACAATGCAGAGTCATTTCTCTGTGATGAAACTGGCAGTCTTATCGCTTATTGATGTCCTCTAGCAGGAGGCCCACTGAAGACATTAATTCCTCTTTCTCTGCAGTAGCACAGAGGGGGTGTTTGTCCTGTAATGTGACTCTCTCCACATCCCAAACAGCGGTATACACAGGGGAACTTTCCAATGTGGTATGATGGAATGGGAGAGGCCCAGTGTGATATGGGCACATTCACTGTGGGGTGGGGTCGCTACCCTAACACATCCCCTGTGGGGTGGGGTCGCTACCCTAACACATCCCCTGTGGGGTGGGGTCGCTACCCTAACACATCCCCTGTGGGGTGGGGTCGCTACCCTAACACATTCACTGTGGGGTGGGGTCGCTACCCTAACACATCCCCTGTGAGGTGGGGTCGCTACCCTAACACATCCCCTGTGGGGTGGGGTCGCTACCCTAACACATCCACTGTGGGGTGGGGTCGCTACCCTAACACATCCCCTGTGGGGTGGGGTTGCTACCCTAACACATCCACTGTGGGGTGGGGTCGGTACCCTAACACATCCCCTGTGGGGTGGGGTCGCTACCCTAACACATCCCCTGTGGGGTGGGGTCGGTACCCTAACACATCCACTGTGGGGTGGGGTCGCTACCCTAACACATCCCCTGTGGGGTGGGGTCGCTACCCTAACACATCCCCTGTGGGGTGGGGTCGCTACCCTAACACATCCACTGTGGGGTGGGGTCGCTACCCTAACACATCCACTGTGGGGTGGGGTCGCTACCCTAACACATCTCCTGTGGGGTGGGGTCGGTACCCTAACACATCCCCTGTGGGGTGGGGTCGCTACCCTAACACATCCACTGTGGGGTCTGTGTCCCTGTTCAAACTCTCTCATGTCTGTCTGTCTGTCTGCCTGTCTATGTATCATGCTTTCTAGAAATTAAATTACTCTAATGTTTCTCTAATGTTAAAACAGCATTAGGATATATTTGATTTCTGCTGGACTCAAACATTGTTAAAGCCTGATTTACTGATACCTTTAGCACTGGCAAGACATTTTATCCAACCCTGGTCCTGACGAGCTGCAGGTTGTGCTGGTTGTTACTCTGCACTTAATCAATTTGAGCAGTCCAGGGTTGGGGACCACTGGTATAGACACTCTCTCTAGAAATAGGTAGCTATAGGTAGCTCATAGTCATAACATAACTTGCCTCACCCAAAGACCTGATAATATTTGTATTTATAGAATATGGAAATATGGCATATGACCCACGTGGCGCTGAGGAGCTGTGCCTCCTTCTGCAGGTCTCCGTAGGTCTTACTCAGTCTGCCGCTGTGCTCCAACAGCAAGGCCTCCAGCCTCCGCTCCACCTTCGACAGCTGGACAGACGGACAGAGGGTGTGAGAGAGGTCACGAGAAAGGGGCGGAATGAGAGGAGGGGACAGGGTGAGAATGGAGGAGGGGTGGGGGAAAATGGAGATGGTGATGGTGAGAGGAGAAGATGGGTTGCTTTAAGAAGTGAGAAGGAGGAGAGACAGTGGTAGAAAGAGGTCAATGGAGTGCGAGGTTAAGAGAGAAAGCAATCAGAGAGATAAAATCAGTCAACACACATTATTCCCCAACATAGGATACAGACCTGTGAACAAAGAGTAAAGAAAGAGTTTAAACAAGATACCCCTTCTGTGTGGGATCGGTAGGTTGAGGTTTCTCCAAAAAAAACAAACACCCATTCCTGATTCTGCCACCGAGGTAATTAAAGACATAAATATGACTCACTCTACTCTCAGATGCCAGAGTGGGCACAGCAAGCCCCACTTCTACACCAAATCACCAGATAATGCAGCGTGACAGCTTTATTCTATAATCAGTCAAGTGCTCCAGTAAGGATCAATGGCATCTGTGTTACCTGGAAATCTATGTGACAGGGCCAGGAGACGGCTTTTGAGTGCAGTAGCCATTTCTCATGGGTGACAGCCATGTGGCAGATCCAGTTAATTGGAGATGGATGCAGAGATTACCCACGGAGAAAATGGTGCTCTTAATGGAGAGGACCGACCAATCAGCTACAGAGTCTATATTATTTCTGTCCAACCACTTTTTCTCTGGCTGAAATGTGTCTCAGAAACTTTCTTTTTACGGTTTAAAATGTCCATACAGCCCATGACAAGGCACATAAAGTTAAAGCAATAAGAGCATTACTCTTTTCGTAGAGATATAGAGGATTTTAGCTGTTACCCATTGAAAGTTTAGAGTGGACTGAAGCCGTCTTCAAGCCCAAACAGCCTTCTATACCTGTGATTCCCAGCCCTGTTCATAGAGATCTGCCATCCTGTCGGTTTTCATTTCAACCCTAATTTGGCACACCCGATTCTACTAATTAGCAACGAGATCTCTAACTGTTAAATGAGGTGTGCTTTTTTAGGGTTGTAGTGAAAACCTACAGGATGGTAGATCTGGAGGAATAGGTTTGGGACCCGTTGTTCTACCCTAACCCGGTTCAGTAGAGGCTCTCACCTGTAGCTCTGTCTCCTTCAGCTGGACCTCCACCCCCGCCCGGACCTCCAGGACCTCCCGCTGGAGTTTGTGGACCTCTGAGCCCCGAGCGTTCACGTCCCCGGACAGCTTGGCAATACTCGCGTCACACCTGAGCGATGAGGCCAATATCGGTTCTTTCTGAAATACCCTGAAAATGGCTACGCATTCGCAAGTGAAGTGCCACCATAAGAAGCCATCATCTGCCGAAGTAAATGAACTTCCAGGAAGTACTTTTTAAATGCTTACCTATGCAACATTACTACTGTATTAATCTTTTAAATTGTGAGATCACATTCATATGTGATTAAAATGTTCTTAACTGAACATTCATATGCTAATGTAACAATCACAACTGGTAGCTGAAACAATTGTGCTCTGAAGTTTTCATACGATTCATTGTAAAATAAGCCCATATAAATACATTATGGGGAAGAGATGGTTTGGCCTTGCTAGTGTAATTAATGTGCAGTATAAGGGGATGGGGGAAAACATGACGACATGGATCGACCATAATTAATATGAGGAAATTTATTAAACTTGGGATGTCATTTTAATCATAAACTACGACCAGAAAGCTTTTTATTATGCTATTTTTCTTCAAGTACCCTGTTTTCAGAGCCTCACAAAGTAAATATGTTCATTCATTTTACATCATTACCGAGCATTCATGAAGATGTTGGCTAGCTACGTAATGCCTCCAAACATTCACCTCTTAGCTGCAAAGACTTCAATTCTCCTGTATGTTAGTAATGTGAACACAAAACAACATCTTATGAATATTGAAGATTTTGGGGATACGTATGTACGTGTATTTATTTATGTGTCTACTTATGAATGGATAGGTGTGCCTTGACATGGAGAAGGCAGAAGTTTTTTAGACAAGTGGCATCTTTTGGGGGAAAGTTCTGGGCCATTTGGTGAAGTAATGAATGGAGGAGGAGTAGCTGTAAGAGTTTCGATTGGGTAGAAAATCTATCGAATCACTCAGCCATTGGCTGTCTGTCTGCACCCTGGTGACCTTCTCCGCAACAGGCTGTCCTTTAATCATGTCCAGACAATTGTGGCAGTGCACAGCGTGGCCTACCACTCCTGAATATTGGAGCAATTCATCTACCTGCCAATGAACCAATATAGTCTCACATGCCTGTGCAGAGTACATTGGACATACTGCAGACCCAAGGATCAAGCCTGTCTTACTATACTATAACATCATATGCTTTAGGTCAGATTATAAATACAGGTGATCTTGACATAAGACTAAATACTACATATAATGAGCTCCATTGGGTGGCCTGAGTTATTCTCTACGTGGTGAAACCAAAATGTGTAAAAAAATACCCTTGAATAAAAGCCAAGAATCAGTGCTTTAACCACACATGAAATGTTTGATTATAAACCTAAAATTGTGGAGTACATAACCAAATCAAGAAAAGAAATGCATCTTTGTACCAAACATTTGTACCAAACATTATGGAGCTCACTGTTCTTCATCTCGTTCCCACCATCTGATACACAGGTTTCAGCCCGTATCTCTGCTTGCCTGAGTGACATCCAGAGCTGGATGGACAACCACCATCTAAAGCTCAACCCAGGTAAGACTGAAATAATATTCATCCCTGCTAATACCTCTCCCCATCTGGATCTCTCCATTTCCCTCGGGGATATCACACTTACGCCATCACCCAGTGCAAGGAACCTCGGCGTGGTGATGGACAGCAGACTGTCCCTTTCCGAGAACATTGCGGCGGTGACCCGGTCATACAGTTTCTTCCTATACAACATACGGAGAATCCTCCCCTTTCTCACCCCCTACTCGACCCAGCTCCCGGTCCAAGCGATGGTTCTGTCCCCCCCGGACTACTGCAATTCCCTCTTGGCTGGCCTCCCAGTGTCCGCCATCAGACCCCTCCAACTTATCCAGAATGCAGCAGCTCGTCTGGTCTTCAACCTTCCCAAATACTCACACGTCACCCCCTGCTTACTTCCCTCCACTGGCCGCCTGTCATGGCTTGCATCAAATTCAAAACATTGGTGCTAGCCTTCCAAGCAGTTAAGGGGTTTTCCCCAGCTTACCTACAAAAAATCATCAGACCCTACACCCCTGCCAGACCTCTTCGTTCAGCCTCCACAGGCCGCTTGGCACCTCCCCCTCTCTGAACCTCCACCTCACACTCACGACTACTGTCTGTTCTGGCTCCATGGTTGTGGAACGAACTCCCTGTTGAGGTCAGAACTGTAGAATCTCTCCCCACCTTCAAGTGCAAACTGAAGACGCACCTCTTCAAGCAGCACCTCTCCCCATCCCTCCCTACCTCCCTGTGAACCTTAATTGTTGTCTTTGTGATTTAATTTGTGTATTGGTATTTTTAGTTGGCTTGGTAAGCAGTGTTTGGATAGTGTAGTTTGGTCGCTTTTGCTTTGTTGTTTGTTTGTTTATTTGTTTGTTTAAAAAAAATAAAATAATAATAATAAAATTCAAATAGGCCCTGGTCCTTATCTTTGTTGTACAGGTACCAGTTGAAATTGTACTTCCCTCTAGGGTATTTCAGCACACTTAACCCTGGTTATAGGTATGCACTTTGTTGTACGTCGCTCTGGATAAGAGCGTCTGCCAAATGCCATTAATTTAATGTAATGTAATGTTCTGTACATGAAAGGAGATTTTGTGGTACCTGGCAACCCTGCCCCGGAGGTCCCCTATCCCTGCCAGGTTCTTGTGGTCCAGGCTCTGCACAGCAAAACTGGTCCCTGAGGTGATGCTGTCCCTCTGGATGATCTGGGTCTCCAATACCTGGTGGGGGGAAGGGGTGGGAAGGAGTGGGGGTTCCGAAATGAAGCCAATTACATCAGCTGGTGTAAAACATACAATGTTGATACATACTATAACAGGACAGCCAAGTGACACAGAGCTGGAGTATATTTACCATTTCCCATGAGGAAATAAATACAAAGGTGTATGGTGTATGGTCCATTCCAGTCTATCACCTTATGTTAGTCCTGTTGCAATACATTTCAAAAGCAAAAAGTGTGTTTGTTTTAATGTATTTAATGATCTTTGTTCAGGTTTGCTGGACTCTACTGACTGATGTTTTCCTCAATTGCAGAGGCATTGTTTTTCTTGGCCGTTTGCAATATAAATCTACTGGGTTCTGTTTATTTCATTAGGCTGTCTAATATCACTTTGCCAGTGGCCATTCTGGCAAATGAGGAAATTGGCATTGATTCACTTCATTAATTTCCCTTATATGCACCATTCCTATATTACATATTTATTCATCTAAATGGTCCTATTGGCACCCATTCCCAAATCTGCCAGCCATTTATTAGACGTTGTGAAAAAGAATAGTTTATCGCACACAAAATGTCTGGGGTTAGAGTGAGATATTAGGCTGTTCTGGTGCTCCGTCTCCAGGCAGGAGTAGCTCTTTGAGTCTGAGAGCCGGGCAGGGAAGAGGCATGCCTCGATATCTTTGCTGAGCTGCTTCACGATCTGTGTGATGGTCTGGATGTGATTCTCCAGGAGCCTGTGGGACAGAGCCTCTGATTGGACAGAGTCCTGGGTGGCGCGCAGGTTGGCGATAACCTCCTCCTTCACGCGGAAGGCCTGCTCCAGCAAGGTGGTCATGGTGCGCTCCTGATTGGTCAGTCTGCCCTCCAGGAAATCAGACCTGCACAACAGGATATATTGTGATTTCTGATGTTCAAATTTCAATTACAGCTTTTAATGTTGACTACAAAATTCTGACTGGTCATTTAAATCATTTTGACTAACGAATATAACGAGTGTCTAGCGAATATCCATGAGAACAATTATACCGTTGTTTTACATGGTGATTAAGGAATAAATGCTTTCCTTTTTTTTCTCGGTGTGTAGAAACAATGCAAATAAAGAATGCTGCAAAGCAGACACTGGACAGGACTGCCATTACACATTACTGTAGATCCAGAAGGTGCATGCTCTGCACAGATTAAATCATTCTACTTCAGGATGGAACTTTGGTACTCTTTCCAAGCATTGAAAACAGCCCTACATCCTATACTCTCAGAAAGCCTACATCATGCACTCTCAGAAAGCCTACATCATGCACTCTCAGAAAGCCTATGTCCTGTGCTCTCAGAAAGCCTACATCATGCACTCTCAGAAAGCCTACGTCCTGTGCTCTCAGAAAGAAAGGTACAGTATCAACACTTGTCAGTGGGGTGGCATTCTACCCCTAGCCAGCAATACATAATTATTATTTTTCAAATCTTTTTTGCTTGTACTTAATAATACCCAAATTAAAAAATGTTGTACTTTCAGGGTACATTTTTGAAATGAGTGCCTTAAAGAGCAAGAATATACCTCCACTGTGCCTTTATTTCTGAGTGTGCCTCTTTATGCTTCTCCATGCGCCAGAAGGACATTTGGTAGCTTTTGTTCACAGCCCTCCAGGGAATTCCCAAAACAAGATTTTAAATTGACTTGCTGCCCATGCAGTTTGTCATCCTCTTGAATGTTTTTGCAGAGGGACAACTTCAGAGTGGGACAAATAAATCAAATGCCTGTTTTTGGTGTTCATGGCTGTTTTGCTTTACAGTTTTTTACAATCACTTTGACACTAATTTCAGGACCTTGAGGTTCAAACCTGTAGACACAAAACTCAAAATGGATAATCAAAATTATATACATTTTTTACAGTATTCTGATTTTTTCAATGATTCCACTCTCTTCTACTGTTTCCGCCATTCCTTTTATTTAGAACCACAAAAAGACCATATTGAAACATGTATCAAGTATTTTTTCATGCTATAGTAAAGTATACTATTTACTTTTTAAGTATTGTATAAACAATGAAACAGTGAATCTATAGGTATCTTTGGTGCGGGCAATCTAAACAAATGTTCCTATTGTATTTAATGAAGAATGAGGAATTTGAACCAATGAGTTTGGAAGTGCAAGATTTCTTCAAAGATATGAATGCACGACGCATGTGTTGAACAGGCGAACGGGCTGTGTTACCATTTTGAGTGTTGTGTCTAAGGTTTCGAAAATTGAGCACAAGCTTGTGAGATTAGGGTGGAAGTGATTATAAAAAAAACTAACATTCAGATCATGCAATACTATTTTCATGGTAAGATACAGTCATGGTAAGAGTCATTCATTGAGCCGTAAATGCACATTGAGACTGTTACTGTGGCGTACTTGTGAGGGTCGGGTTTACTAAGCTGCATGGTTGTCTCGTGCGCCATTCCTCTTCGTGGAAGCAGATTTTTCTGTAAAAGATGGATGGCAGCAGATCAATATCCTTCATACCATCAATCTATAATTCGGAGAAGATTTGGACTATATATATATAACTCTTTGCTGACGGTGTTATGTATCTCTTTACTACAAGTCAGATTCATATTTCCTTTACTGACTGATATTTTGGTCTGGCAATACATTTTTCATTTGGTTAAGTGCTGCTTAGATCTTATAAAGAACCACACCAAATGAAGAGGTCATGCAATATCTGACAGCTATTTTTATAGAACATAAAGTGTCAGTTTCACTGGATATTTAAAAAGATTTAAGTGCTTTATGAATGCTTAATTAATCTTTAGTAGACTAAAGCGGTGCTTTAGTGAACTAAACATTACCAAATCCTTAGCAAATACTTAGATTCCACAGAAGCTATTAGCATCTAAAGTAGACATCTTACTTTCCTTCATGGCACCAATATGTATAAAAACTTCCCACTTCAAGCATTTGTGTCCATTTAATTATAATAAACAGTCCTCCACAAAACTAAAATATGAAATATTTTCTCCAGCATTACTGTACTTACAAAGTGTCAACAGTTGCTCCCTTGACAGTACGCAGTGTAGAATGTGTTTGGGCTGGTCACCTGGTTACCTGTGCTAAGGTGTGTCTGACACTGCATAGCCTTCCTGACAACCTGATACTGTATCTCAAGAAAATGATGTTGCTCAAACCAGTTCAGAAAAACAAGGGTGAAAGAAATAGAGGGAGATAGAAGAGGTAGGATTGAATGGAGACGGTGCCTGTGAGAAATGGAGGGAGAAAGAAAAACTAAGAAAAAGGCAGAAACTCTTGTCAGCTTTCAAGACCAGGCTTGAAGCGATGCTAGACACTATCTAGCTTTTAGGTAAACTAAGCATTAGGTACACATTAGAGGTAGGAGAATGCGAGCATTGCTGGGCTGAATGGCCCGTTCTTGTCATGTTTTGTAATGTTAAGAGGTAGGAAGAAATAGACCTTCATGAGAATGGAGAGACGGGTAGAGAGAAATTAAGAAAGGGAGGGTGTGAGAGAGACACAGAAATAATGAGAACAAACTGTGCTTCAGGACAACTGTAGTGTAAATAATAGTTGTGTCCTGGAGTTGCTCCTGGGTCATCATGCTTCTTGACATATCTCCCGGGAGAAGGGAACGCTGTTCTTACTCATTCCGTTGTTCACAGAGAGAGAGAGAGAGAGAGAGAGAGAGATAGAGAGAGAGAGAGAGAGAGAGAGAGGGAGAGAGAGAGAGAGAGGGAGAGAGAGAGAGAGAGAGAGAGAATGGGCTAACAATGAGAGTCTGTGCAGGTGAGACCGGGAGAGAAAGAATTTCATTCCGCCAGATAAGGGACGCTTATATATCCCCAAATTCACCAGACAGGTAACACAACTTCCACCTGTCACCGTAACAAGTCGTGTATTTTTATGGAAGAGCAGGCTGAGATGGCTGAGCTCTGCCTGTCACAAAATGAGGACGGTGTGTTGTGAGAAATAGAGGAGGTTTGCCTTATATGAATGGCCCAGCAACACTGAATGAATGAATTATTTGATTAATGAATGAATGAGTACTTTGATTTCAGCCATGCTTAGTGAGGAAATCACTGACAACAAGCAGAGCGGCTTTTGTTGGAGAGCAAGAGAATCAAAGTACCTTAGAGTGTCAATAAAAAATACATGGTGACCTTTACAACCACTTCTCCCACTTTGCATAACAGTTCAGCAGCAGCTACTGGTGTGTTACTATTCTAATTTTTGTTATTTTAATTTTAATTTAGCCTTTGTTTTACCAGCATTGTACTACTGAGATGCAACACTTCAACAGACCTGGCCAAGAAGTGAAACACGTTTACTTGTAAATATAAATTTGCAAAAAGCAATGAAATTACGGCTAAAACATTAGCAATTTCCAATATTCCAATAAAAGACCGATACGCTGAGATACTCAGATTGTTAAAACACAAAACTCACATCTTGTTCTTCAAAATTATTTTCTGTTTTAAGCCACTACGGGGGCTTTTATTGGATGGAGGTGGGGGATGCAAACAGCATTTTTCCTATGCAAAATTGATTTGCCTTTTAGAGGCTTCAAAGGTTCAATACAGTGAATTACTAGGGACGTCTGTACTCCCAGGAGAACTTTCTCACAGCGGTAAGAAGCATTAGATGATGTAGTGTGTCTACGGCATGTCTTCCATAATCTCTAGAGGGAACTCCTGAAGGCCTAGCACTGTGGTAATTACTTCACAGACATTCCCTGCTAATGGCACCATGACAAAAAATGGAGACTGTGAATATAAATTATTTGAACTGTCTACTCCCAAGCAAACCTGGGTCAAACACGTAATTGGCTTGGATTCAAATACTATGCTTTACTGAGCTTTTTTGATGTCTTGGAACCTATGAAATACTCTAGGAAAGTACAATCCCCACCTTCTGGTCCTCTTGGTGGCTAATTTGCACCAGGTAAATTCAATCGAGCACAGAAAAGTATTTGAATGCAAAACAATTACGTATTTCACCCAGGTGTAGAACACTCTTGTGAATCAGGAGATTGACCAATACTGTTCCCTCAGCCCATGGAACCCCAAAGCACAGGTATTAAAAATGTATACAGAAACATACTGTCACACAATCTGCCCACTCCCATTACTAGCACCCACCCAAATGAGCACAGCCCTGCCCACCCCAAGAAAGTCAAAGGAGGTCCTCCATTTTAATATTTACCCCCTTCTGTTTGAAGCTTATATCCTCCACATCACTACAACACTGAAATGAAAATGATGTGCTGTCCCTTTAAGAGCACCAGCTATGAAAAGAAGCGGGTTCTTGGAGGAGAATGATGGATCGGCACTGTGAGTGACAACAACAGATGAAATTGCACTGTGCAATAATGAAATGCACCTGTAGGTTTATAGCCTTTCATGAATAAACACTATGGCTAACAAAAAACAAATAATATGAGTTAACAATATAAGTTAAATATAATTAATGTAAGTGTTACATTAAGGCAGGGGTCGGCAACCCTGGTCCTGGAGAGCCGCAGGGTGTGCTGGCTTTCGTCTCCACCTTAAAATAAGCAACCGATTCAGACCCAAGAAACCAGGTGAGGTGAGTTAACTGTGTAATCAACGGCTTTCATTGGTCAATTAATGCCAAGTAAAAACGAAAGCCAGCACACCCTGCGGCTCTCCAGGACCAGGGTTGCCGACCCCTGCACTAAGGGATACCAGTAAATGATGCTGTATACAGGTATGCGTATCAAGGGATTTTGCATTATTTTGTTCCAGAATGAATCCAAACTGAAATCGATATGGGGTTGCAAATCACCTATAATCTGGTTGTATATACGCATTTGAAAATGTGTTATAGTATAAAAAATTAAAGTGGAATGCAAAAAATGAAATCTCTATCTCTGAGGAGAGAGGAGAGAGGTGCAGTCACTCAGTGTGTGCCACATACATTAAAGAATCTCCAATGACTATTGCCTGCAGCCTTACTTTATTTAGTTTAGTAGGCCTACCTATATATCCATCCATCCATTATCTGAACCCGCTTATCCTGATCAGGGTCACAGGGGGGCTGGAGCCTATCCCAGCATACATTGGGCGAAAGGCAGGAATACACCCTGGACAGGTCGCCAGTCCATCGCAGGGCACACACACCATTCACTCACACACTCATACCTACGGGCAATTTAGACTCTCCAATCAGCCTAACGTGCATGTCTTTGGACTGTGGGAGGAAACCGGAGTACCCGGAGGAAACCCACGCAGACACAGGGAGAACATGCAAACTCCGCACGGAGAGGCCCCGGCCGACGGGGATTCGAACCCAGGACCTCCTTGCTGTGAGGCGGCAGTGCTACCCACTGCACCATCCGTGCCGCCCTCTACCTATATATGAATTATTCTATTCAATTTAAACAGGATTCATAATAGGAATTCTATTTTGGAAAGTTAAGCTGACATTTCTTGGAAAAATCAATTGGGTGAGCGTTCATATTCAGGAATACGTGGTATCAGCCGATCGTTTCCCTCCGGAAAAGTAGGCCCATCATCACAATCGCTTCTGTCGGCTACATATCCAGCAGCATTAATGGATAATGTAAAAAAAATAAAAATTATAGTGTAGTGAAGGAATACTATGAAGAAAATAAATAATGTAAAGAATCAATTCTGTGTGCCACCATTATGTCAAACCCTGATTTCGCAGTGCCTACTCAGTCAGTCAGAAACACTGTGTCAGCGCATCTTTCCTTCAAAGCAGTTCGCTCGCCCGTTGGACGGCCTCCAAGTCTCCGTCTCTTTATGCGTGCGGCGAGTTTATAGTGCTTTAAACTCGATGGTAGCCTCGCTTCTTGGCTCACGACAAACATTTGCCAAACTAGCGATGCGTTCAAAAGGTATTAGAGACGCGATGTCAGGTATGTGAATGGTTAGCTGTTCCTGCTAGTCAACGGTACAATCACTTGTGTTTACATTGTGTCAAACTACTGGAAGTGTTTCCACTTAGATGAAGATGAAAAATAACAGTTATGTGGGCTTGAATTGCATGAAATGAAATGAATATATCTCAATGATTGCATGTGGCACTTTGTTGTATATTGTTTGGCAAAAACCCAATAGCCTTCCCCTGACAAAAGAAAATGCATTTGAACCAAGACAATAGGCAACTTTCACCAAGACAACAGTCTCTACCCAATTCTGAAGCAACAAGAAAAGGTTACATGAAAGAAGCCTTCTGTGTCAATGTAAAAGTTTTTTCTGTGTTACTATTTGGCCTAATGAATACAGACTGAACCACCTTTTGATGTTTTGAGTTTTGAAACTGGAACCAAACGACATCAGATCTATCCCGTTCTCTATGGTGTGTGCGGGTGTGTGTGTGTGTCTATCTTTGTGGACCCAGTCTGCAGACTGATAATGGAGTAGCCCTTGGAGACAGGGACACACTCAAGCCTCTCCCTACCTCTGATGGAACACTGTCATCGCAGTTGTGCCATTGCATAGCATCGTCTGTTTGGGTATGTGTGTGTGCCAGTTGATTGTTGTGTCAAAGCCGTAACAAAGGCAGCTTTGCTGCTGAAGATTTGGCAATTAAATAACTGCATCAGAATTAAGAGTGTGCAACCTTAAGTCTTAAGTTTTAAGTTTCAAGATTCCAGGGTCTGCACCTCACTAAACAAGGTGTGCATTTTCCTTTTTTTTCCCTTTTGGACAGCGTAGCATCTTACCTTAAAATTGTAGCTCAGAGATCAACTTTACCTTTAGATATGTGGGCTGTATTGACTAAAGAATATTTGACTGCATTAGGCTGTTACATGTTTTTTCAAGGCTTTGATTTAATGGCTGGCTGTGAGCCGAATAGATGATTGCAACCCATGATTAAAGCACTGTACGCTTCTCAGCTCTTCAGACTAATTTTATCTTTCAACTCCGGTTCAGTCCGTGTTATCAGTCATTATTCTTCTGTATAATTTTCATTCATAGTGTATTCTGCTGGAGCTAACATCCCTTTAACATGTACTCTGTCACGATTTGAGTGTCACCCAGGAGGTACATCTTACTGGTCCTCTTCACTTGAACTTTTTCAAGTACCATGTTCAGTACCGCACTCAAGTCTTTTAAAAACTTCTAGAGGACCTTAGCAAATTGCTTAGAAGTGAATCAGGCAGAGAAACAAGCATCCCCCATGGAACATATCTGCCGTTATCGTTGTCAGGCCTGCAAGAAAATGCACTGTAATAATGAAGGGGAGATCATTAACACAGGGGTCACGCCCTCCAATCACATCCCACAAGCACTTCAGAGACTGAATTATGATGGTGATCACACAGAATGTGCCCCTGTCCTTCCACCTACACGTCTCTGTCACTTCATTATGAGCTTCATATTTAAACTGCCGCCGCGGAGGCGATTGCTGTGCTAATCGTGCCCGCCGTTTGTTTGTGCTGTCTGGATTATTTATGTTCAGCAGACAACCAGGTCAGCCCTAGTCCAGAGTCCCAGCGGGCAGACGCTAATGTGTAGCAATGCATTTGGATTTCAGCAAGGAGTGCACAGGCAGTCACGGCTAATAAGCCCAGAGGTGTGCGTGTGTCGGACATTTGCTAACCAACATTAGAGGGGTCGATCATTCTGTCATTTCTTAGGAGTATCGACAAGCTGTCGATTGGCAATTTCACCACAAAATAAATTCAATGTAGGCAACTGAGCCGTGTTATTCGATGGAAACTGTAATATCAACAGTGACATTTCTCAGGGAGCATTACTTCTCTCTTATTTCTGGGTGTTGTCTAAGGAAGAGCAGTTACAGTAGAACAGGGAAGCCATCCATCACCCTAATTACATTATACTATTTATATACATTATAATATTTTACAGGATAAATTCAATAAAACTGTGAAGTTTGGTTTGCTTAACTGGGTAGCAGCCAGGGACCAGACATCTGTGTCTCTGTCTACTTTTATCAACTCACTATTTAACCAGAGGCCATTGAGAAGAAACACAATTTGTAGTAAATAGAATTATGGGGGTCAGGTTGGGGGGACCGCTAAATTCTCAGCTGCCTGTAGAACCACCCCCCCCCCTCCCCAACACATGCTGAGTCAGCAAATGCTTCCATTTTCCAGTAAAATGAATAGATGGAATTATCTAGAATTTAGCTGATGTACTTTACAGTGCATTGTGGTTAGAAGCTCTCCTGAGTGAAGACTAGATGTTACCGTATGCAACAAGCCCTACTGAACCCAACCCTCCACATTACAGTACATAGTTATTTACATAGTAGTTATTTAGCTGACACTTTCATACAAAGCGACTTACTGTGGTTAAACTACAGTAAGTAGGAGACAATCCTCCCTGGAGCAATGTGGGGTTCAGGGCCGTGCTCATGGGCCCAGCAGCTGTGCAGATGTTATTGTGGCTACAGCGAAGACTAAACCTTAACCACTAGGCCCTGGCTGCAGGCTGCCCCCACATGGTACTCCCAACCAGGTCCCATGAAGGGCACGTGTAAGGTGTTGGAGAGAACCTGCACAGAATCTGATGCAGTCTCGCTGCAGTTTGAGGTGTTTCACCTGCTCCGCACACCTACCTCACACCTCCAGACATCTCCTGCCACGCCTGATTGACACGCCTTGTGCAAAGGGCGGCCTTAATAACTATGTGCACGCTTTCCTCTCACACGTCTCTGCGCTCTGGGTTTTCTGGTTGTGTGTGCTACCACCGAAGCTTCCACTGCTCAGGTGTCTTGTCACCTCCACCGTCACGCGGATGAGCTCATCTCACTGGTTATGAGTTATGAGACACGGAGCAGGCAAGCTTTCTCATGAGCCCTAGGTCCAAGGGCAGGCTCTTTAACGGCCAGGCCACTGCGGTGCAATGACTCATCTGTTGTGACCTCAGCGTGTAGTTGTACTTCGATTGAGTACAAATTGAATCGTTTTATTCCCAGCTGTACTTTCATGTTTTCATCCTTATATATTCTCAGATGTACAGTACCTTAGGTATGAATTATGCTGAAGGTGATAGATTGCATGTTTGCGTAGGCGGACAAAGTAAACTATAACTGCTGATTCCAGTTGGGAATAAATATTCCACAAATCAGCATTAGAGCTTTACCGCATTAGAGATTACTATTTTTATTTCCTAAGGTGGAACAAACTTCCTGAACACACTTTAACTTGAGCACATACACAATAGTCTATATTTTAAGACCAGGTGGCAGGACCGGTGTGCTATTATAGTAATAAAATAAAAACCTGGACGCAATTACAGCTATGAGAACAGGATGTGAAGAATGCCTAATAACAGTCAACGTAATGCATGTGAAACCATTTTGATATGTTGAAATAGGACGCAAACAAATGTTCTATATCGCCTTTTTCTGCCCTATCATCATCACAGGCAACTAAGCTGACGTTCACAGGGTAATAACATAATATGTTCTGTCATTGCAACAGTCGGCCAGCGGGAGGCGCGCCACAGCATCCAAAAACAGGTTAACGGAGATGTTCGGAAAAAGGTAGATGTAACTTTGAGCGAGCTCCTGAGCGTGGACACAGGACTCTGCACGATTTCATTTTACGTTTCATTAAAGCCAACCACATACACTATTACAGGCGCACCATTCCGTCAATGTATTCGGTGAGAAATATGATAATACTAATGAATTACGCAGACATATTGATGATAATGCGCTGTATGTATTATGTAATCTCACAGGCACCATTAAATTCTGATTAGGTTTTCATGGCCGGTTCACAGAAGCCACAGGTCAAGGAATTTGCTTTAAGGTCATGTATAGCCTAGCTGAACCGTCACGTAGCCCGTTGCAGTTTGCATATAGAACGTTGTATTACGAGGGGAAAGAACTTTGAGGTCCGTACCAGCAGAGATATTGCTCTATTTCACTTAGGACGACACAGGCATGTCTGCAGTTCCGTTTAAAATACTGCCCTCTGAACCGTGCTGATGTTAATCGCGAAATGAAAATTTCTTCCTGGGTCTAGAGAAATTGATGTACGCACGGGACATACAGGAATAGACACCCCCTCCTTTCTCTTCAACTTCTTCTTCTTGAAGCTGGCAATCGATCGGCGTGCGCGTGTTCCGCTTCTTCTCGTGCCATTCCTTCTGCTGCGCGCCTAACAGACTGGCTGGCTGCTGTTTGTGGAGCATGGATGAAAAACCAAAGGACGGCAGTAGTGCCGGCGAGCAAGAAGCGCTGTCCTATCAGAAAAGGATGTGGAAGAATTTTCAAGAGAAAACCAAGCCGTTTTTAAGCCCCAAACTGGGCGCCGAACGTCGGAGCGCGGAAGGGAAAAAGGAGACGGGAATATGGATGTTTAGGAAGAAAAAGAGGCAGGTTTTGGACCGCGTCTTTTCCTCGTCCCAGCCCAATCTTTGCTGTTCTGCCCCAGTGCCTCTTGACGGTGACAAGTCCCTCTGCGGTAAACCGGACCCAAGCTGCAGTCAAGGACATGCGCTGAAACCGCTCGGAACCACGGCCGTAGAGACGGCGGCGAAATATGAGCTGCCGGGACATGCAAGCCCAAAGCATATCGTGTCACATTTGGTGCTGTCCCACCAGAAAAGCTCGTCACTGGGGTCGGCTTGTTTTGAGAAACTGGTGGTGGGTGACTCTGGCGCCGGTGGCGTGGATGAACAGCTGCGTAAGAACGCCAGTGATTCTGTGAGTAATAATATGCCACACATTTAGTTTCGACTACCAGTTAAAATATGCAAACCAGGCGCACATTAGGTATGAATTAAACACCGAAGAGATAATGCCGACTGCTGTCAAGTGAAAATCGTGTGATAAAAATGTGCGAGCAGTGATAGCCGAATGCATTAATTTTTTACCCACAAACATAGCTAGCCCATGCTACTGCTTAGCAATACAGTTAAGGATCAAACACAATGCACCGTCATTAACTTTTAGCCAACTTAAAAGACAGGAAACCCGAAATGGAAATTTATCACCGGGTATTTATGTATCTATGTTTGCTACACACGTGTCACAATGCCAATATTGTACGCTACAACTTGCAACCCCGTCGTTATAACTTTTGTTGTGTCTTGCTAGTAGTATACATGACTGTTCATCTTGTGCAATTTCGTTTAGTTCTATTACCCATTACTAAATTGTATTAGATATTTTTATGTTTGGTGCGGACCGCACAGACAGCAGGCCATGCAGGGGCAGTTTGTGCAACAGCTAATGGGGCTCAGAATACCAGAAACTTAAAATTTTAAGGTGATTCTTCGTCTCGAAGCATGCATTTTTTTGGAGCAGTAGTATTGGATTTAATTGCTTAGCATCGGGACGTTGTTTAGATATTTTAGCTATAACCTTCCCTAAGTGCAATGTCTGCTTTTTTACTAAACTGGTCTTAAATCTGACGCTATAGAAAAAGTTGTTTTTTTTGCAAAGGATGACGGACAATGAGATTTTGAAAAACGAAACCCTTTTTGACGACCCTTGAAGTGCAGTTCATCATTTTAAAAACGCCGGATATAAACGTCTGAATTGCTTATGCTAGTGTCATAATAAGAGAGGCTTGCATGGGATTACGATGCTGTGGCCATGGTGTGGTGCTGATGTGACATTGCTGAAGTTACCGAGGGATGCCAACAGAGGCTGTAGCCCCCCCGCCCCCCTCAAAAATAAGCCCCCACTTTACTTATTCTCTCTGCCACGTCTTGGCTGCCACAGACCCTCTGACCAGCGAAGACGACAGGACACATTAACTGTCCTTTTAAGCAACAATCTGTCTCCATTCGAAAGGCATCAGCTGAACATGGAACCTGTCTGTTGTATTTCTTTGGAGTGCAGTGTTAAAAATAGAATCCTTTTAAAAAAACATCACTGGCTTGCTTGAAGCAGTGGATCTGGTGAACGAAGGCTCTTTCTTAACCAGGTCTGAGCGTCAGCGTAATTTATCGCCTGCTTCTGTTTGAAGTGAGTTTCACTTCCCCGGTTGATATCGCACTCATTTCCTGCCGGCTGGTCCGGTCTCATCACCTGTCAACTGAAAGATTTTTCTGGGGGAATAAATCACGCCCTACTCAGTTCACCATCTAAAACGACTTATTTAATGTATTTTAAAAAAGAAAAATAAGAAAATATTTAATTCTCCCTCTGTAGCTGTGGCCTGGCAAATATCAATTGAGATGACCTCATTACAGTATAAAAGCTTATTATCATATGTAGGATCTCATTTTGACTTCAGAATAGCACACTAGGACTCCACCTACACATTTTTGGACGCTGGAAGAGGATGGCAAAATTACAAGATAGATTTTATGCCCGACATTACCTTTAACCTGCTGTAGATATGGTTCATGAACCGTACCTATTATCCGAAACATATTAAGAGCCAATTTCTCAAACATTCCTGACAACTTTCTGTTTCAAGACCCCCTTACTGGATATTAATCTGCTTCTGATTGGTAGTTGTGGACATTTTTTTGTGGTCAGCTAAACAAGGCAGGACAAGGTCAGCTAAAACGGGCAGGCATAATAGTTAACATAGCACAGATGGCAAGAAGCTTCATGGGAATTTAACAAAACCATGTACCAATTTTGTCTTTTTCGGATCTGGCAAAGGGATTTAAAGGGTTCAGTTCAGCTCACAAGCTCAATTGATTGGGTCTGCGGAGCTGGTCAGTTTTCAGTGATTCGGGTTTTAACTGATAAAAGAATGCATATGCCACTTGGAGTGGATGTCTGAGACGGGTTCTCATTTACTATCCTTTAGCCAAAGGAAGTGTACCAGAATCATCCAGTGACATACTCTGATTCCACAAATCTTCCAGTCTGTTTAGTTTCCCTTGGAAGAATGTCCCAGGAGATGCTTATGAAAAGAGATCTGGAACATAGTTAGGTTTGTTGTTTACTCTTCATGTTCAATGCCATAGCTATGCAAATATGCTTTTCCCATTCTTTTTGCTATATCAGTTTTTCAGGGTTATTTCAGAGGGGGGTAGGTGGGCAGTCAGACTAAAATAGATTGTCTGTTGGAGATTGGAGACTGATGCTTTGACCTTCTAGAAACCAGGGTATTTGTGCCTACATTACGTTAGATGTTCTCACTGCCAAGGGTGTAGTTTCTGGGGGGGATAGGGGGGTTACAAAAAGGGCAAATAACCCACCCCCCAATAATAAAGCATGATGATGAGTAAAATAATTTTGTATGATAAAGATATGGATTTCATGTTGTGTTCGGGATGTGCTGATCTGCGTAAGTCTGACGAATTTTGCCCTTAGAATCCAGCAGAAAGGATCATTTCACAGCTGTTGTTTAAAAAACATTCTTAACGGGAGCATGCCCCTGGACCCCCGAGAGGATTTCAGTTCTTCAACCCCCCCAATATTCAAACAGAAATTACCCCACTTTGCTCACAACCTTCCAACCCTGTTTCTGGAGATCTACTGTCCAGTAGGTTTTCACTCCAACCCTAATAGAGCACACCTCATTCAACAGCTAGAGATCTTGTTGAGCCTTAAATTAGTAGAATGAAGTGTGTGCCAAATCAGGATTGAAATTAAAGCCTGCAGGATGGCAGGTTATTTGGTAGATGGTAGATCTGGTAGATCTCCAGGAATAGGCTTAGGCAGCCCTAATCTAGGTCTTGCTGTCTCCTTGGTGAAGAGTTGGGCCTGATCCTACACTAGCTCAATCCATTATTAAGCTCTCTCACTGGCGTTGTGACGCTCCTTTGTGTGACTCGTGCATTTAGGCAACATTTTCAAGGCTATCAATGCTCTGAGCATTGGGGCCTCTGAAATATTTAACATTCTGGGAGCGGAGAAACCACCCCACTGACAAGTCTGCTAGTCAGAAATACGTGTAAATTCTGTGCAGATTCAAATCTCATGTGCTGCTTTCTCAGTTGGGATGTTACTGCAAAGTGTCTGAGAGAATACAGGGGTGCAGTTTCCCACCAACCACCTCTCAAACTGAGATGATGTTCACTTCCTTTCCAAAAAACTGGCAGGTAAATTTTTTATGGCACCAATTAACAGGTGTCCTGGTGAGACTGCTGTGCGGCAGCTTCTAGATCTGCCGGTCCCTCAGTCCACATCTTTCACTGTGACAGCCCTGCTGAAAAAATACAGCTCAAAATAGGTTTTGAAACAGCTGGCAGCTGGTTGACCAGCTCCATACTGAACATGGTTTGACCAGCTCAAGCTATGTTGTGAATGTCCAATGAGCGTAGTCGAAAAACAAGCAAAGTTCATACACGTACAATCCAGCCAAAACCAAAGTACAGTAGACGGAGAAGGCAGTGTTGAAATCGGTACACCATGCAAAAAAGTCCAGTAACCAGGAAAGCTGTCGGCGGGGCAGTAGTGCAGATGGACGACAGGCAGGCTCGGAGACGATGACAGCGCAAGAGTCAAGAACGAAGTCCGTTCCGCAGGGCAAAAGTTCATGGGACAGGCAGGCAATGGTCAGCAAAATAGAAGTCAATAGCAATGGCCAATAAACAGGCTTGGATCTTAACGGGTAAACAATGGATTGACAAAACCACTCAAAAGTGCACTGATGAACAGGAGGCAACAATTTCACAAAGACATGACATGGAACTGAGCTTATATGCAGGTGTAGACAGGTGCAGACAATTAGCTTGAGAGCAGCATGCGAATGGAAATCAAGTTAACAAGATAATTAGTAATCATTAGTAATAAACCTATCCTGCCCTAGCGTTAGTAAATTAGTTAATGACATAAACAAGAAACATAAGGTAAACAAAAACACATAGTTAGAATGCTAGTATTACCCAATCCTGATCTAACGTTAGTAGATTAGTAAGTAGACACGGGGAAATGAGACAATTAGGGAAGCGTGAGTGACAGCAAGGGAGAGAGAGAAAGCATGTACGCAAGGTTTGCGGAAAGACACAAAAAAGTGTATGCTAATCAATGAACGGACCAACATAAGATGAAACAAACATAAATCGTGACATAACAAGTTTGCAAAAATGTGACATGAATGAACTATATATCTGGTTCACGGGGAATAAATTGGGGTGGCTTCACCCAGCCATGGGACCACCTCTATTATGGATTAGGTGTCAGAAAGGTGATGTTGGAACCGGAATTTCTCTCGAAACTAGAGCAGCAAAGGGAGCACGGAGAACCTTAAAATGGGTATAAGACACACCAACCCCGGCCTGTTGTGGCCACTCCACGGCATGTTCAGCTCGTCAGGAGTCACAGCAGCCACCTTTTGATTGATTTGAAAAGGCCCTCAGTCCTACAGCACAGACCATCCATCGGCTCTGGCCTCAGGCCTCAGACATGCAGAAAGGCCTTTTGCTCATCACCGTGGTAGTCACGTGACCTGCTCCGCCCACCGCGGCTTCGAGTCGATGAGCTCCTGTTCCGCGGCGGCCCCCCGTTGCCGCTGGAAACCCTTTAATCTGCCGAGCGTTGGCGTGTTGGCAAGGAGGCTCTCCCGGAGGCCTCCCGCCGGCACGATCTCACCTCACAGGTTCTCGTTTCTCGGGTCGAATCCTCCTTCAATCGGGCTCTGTGAGTCAGAACCTTTGTGTGGATGTGACGGCGCGTTTTACGGTGGAGGAAGAAAGAGCGTCTCAGCAGGAGGACGGAGAGGGGGGCGTACTGTACGCTCCTGTCACCGGCGGCTGTGTGTGATTGTTTACCTGTCACCGCCTGTAAGGAGAGAGATATAGGATTACGCATTACACCATCGGGGGAAATCGATACACTGTTTATGTGTGAGAGCAGCGAGCTTAAAGGAAAAAAAACGGGATGTATCCGACTTCAAAACAGACAATGCTGCCCCCTTTCCTCGGTCAAGTGACACCGTTTCAGAAGTCTTTGGTTATTCTCTCTTTAAAAACGAAAGAAAAACATCGCTCTCTTTCCGTTGGCTGTGTCTGTCTGGTGTGCTCATTCTGCCCTCAAGTCTCTCTGAGAGTCCAGACATATCACAGACGCACAGGTTATTTCCGGAAGAGTCTGCACCTTGCTCACGGCCACCTTGAGGTGAATCTGTTAAACCGTAAAAGTAGAAAAAGAAACTCGGAGGCCAGCAAATATTGTGGTTTATGAATGAATATTTAAGGCCTCAAATGACTTCCAATACATACCTTTTATTGAGGGCACTTCCTAAGGCACTAGCTGTAGGTTGGCCCATGGCTTCTTTGGATGGCATCCAGGGCACATAGAGTCAGTGTACTATCATTTTATTCAGCACCTCCTCTTTCAATGACTGTAGACTAAATGAATGCACATTTGTCCCGTGGATCTGGTTTGAGATTTTCCGGAATGCTCTTGGGGGACGGTGAAGGGGCTGAACTGCAGTTTGGGGGAATGTAGCTCTGCGTTATACGTTGTGAAAGAGCTCCAGAAACCCGGAAGAATAAAAAAATGTTTTCTGACATAATAAGTGTCTTGGATGACATTCCAAAAAAGTTTTGCATGTAATGCCCTGTGCAGTGTACGTTTCAGCAGAGTATAATATGTACTTTTTCCAGATGAAGACCACAGACACATGTCCCCTAAGGGGGCAGAAATGAATTGTCGGGTCCTGGGAGGATATCCCGGTATCAATTTCAGACTGCTATTAAAGCCTGTTTGTTTGAGATTCTGCTCAGCTCTGTATGTAAATCCGTTCAGCTGTAAAGAAGTCTATTCTTCGACGAAAGCGTTATCTGATTGTTTATCCCAGATTGCTTTGCAGACTATTAAGCCGGTTGTGGTTTAGTGGTTTAGTTTCAAAAGGCTCCTTTAGGAAAAGAGATAAAAAATGCAAGAATGTACTTAAAAGTAATCTAAAATCTGATAAAAAAGTGTGTGTGGCGGAGGCACAATAAAACATATTGCAGTGTTTTAAAAAATTTCCTGGACCATGGCAGTGTCGAGTGGATCACTACCGGGTGAAGCTCTGTAGGGTGAAGTGCATGTGAGCCCTATGATTCCCTGGACGAGTTGACAACGGTATGGAAGTTTTCAGTCGGTTAGGGGTCTACGCTCTTGTTTGAAACCCAGCGTTGATGAACGGGCCTGCTCTGCCCTGGGTCAAATACGTAATTGTTTTGGATTCAAATTCTTTTCTATGCTTTACTGAGCTTGTCTGCTGTAATGGAACGTATGAAACACTGACTTCTGGTCCTCTTGGTTGGCTCAATTGCACCAGGCAAGATCAATCGAGCACGGTAAAGTATTTGAATCCAAAACAATTATGTATTTCACCCCGGTCTGTCGCTGACGGGTCGTAACTCTGACGTATGTAAACACGCCCACGGATTGTCTTTGCAGTGTCAGTTCTCTCTCATTCCCGCTAGCGAGGAAACGCAGTTGGAAAATGTAAATAAGGTGAGGACAGCTGGATATCCGTAGGAGCGTGGTCAATAAATGCGCCCTTCCCTTAATGAAACTGCGCGGTGCGAGTGCCTGGGCGTAACGAGAGAGCGTGTCTCTGAGAGGCGGAGCAGCTGGCCGGCGCACGCGGGCTGGCGTGAGGACATCGATCCCGTGCGTAACCCAGCCCGTCACGCGTGTGCAGGTTCGCTGGGTTGTGTTTTATGCCCCGTCGGCCGGTGGTTTTTGTACGGTGCGGTAAATTGATCGTGTCTGCTGTCACTCCGCCCCGAGTGCTTTATGCTTTATGATTTCTCAAATCGAGAATCATAAATTCGGGAACAATTCCTGCCGCAATAACAGCCCGTTTGACAGTTTTCGAAAGACTGCGCTGAACAAAAAAAACTGTCCCAGGTCCAATAAAATGTCCAGTGTTTGCTATCACCCCAAAGGACACTGCCTGTGTTAATTATCCAGTATTGATTATCCAGTGTTGTTGTTGTTCTCAGTGCTGCAGCATCCGTCCAGACCACACCAGTGAGGGCTGTGGGCAGAAGTCCCACCATATGGTGTTTAGCTAATTGGTTATAGCAGGGGAAGGCAACCCAGGTGCTGCAGTGCCAGAGATGGTCCTGGCTTTTGCACCGTCATCCAAACCAATAAAACTAATGGATTGCTTGTAGTTAATCAGGTTAAATGAATGCAGGAGACCATGTGCTGCAGGCTCTCAGTGTTTCACCATGCAGAATATTCAGCCTCAGATCTTTAATCATCCATCCAGCTCCTGTGATCGAGCTCAGATGGAACAAAACCCAGAAACGTCCCTGGCACTCCAGGTTGCCTCGCCCTGGGCTACAGTGTTGCTGATGGGGGAATGGTCTTCACCTGCCGGGCTGCCTGTGCTCTCCAGTGGCTGTGCTGCCTGTGCTCTCCAGTGGCTGTACTGCCTGTGCTCTCCAGTGGCTGTGCCGCCTGTGCTCTCCAGTGGCCGTGCAGCTCCACCGTAGAGCCATGGGGCGGACAGAAGCGGTGACTGCCGGCCTGCTGCTCTAGGGGTTCCCTCACTACAGAGGACGTGTCAGCGAGGGAACAGCCCTGTAATTACTGCTGGGATTTCCCACTTGGGCTAGGAAAGATAATTAAAAATAATAATAATAAAATCACATGAGCCTTGACTAATGCCTGGGTAGTAAATGGACTGCATTCATATTGCACTTTTATCCAAAGCACTTTGCAATTGATCCCTCTCATTCACTCATTCATACACGCATACTCACACGCCAATGGGGCAACATGGCTCAGGCAGTAAGGAGGGTTGCCGGTTCGATCCCCCGCCCGGGCTGTGTTGAAGTGTCCCTGAGCAAGACACCTAACCCCCAAATGCTCCTGACGAGCTGGTCGGTGCCTTGCATGGCAGCCAATCGCCGTTGGCGTGTGAGTGTGTGTATGAATGGGTGAATGCCATTCAAGGCACCAATCAGATGGTGTGGAGCAATTGGGGGTTATGTGTCATGCTCAGGGACATTTTGACACGCCCAGGGCGAGAACCAGTAACTCCAGATGACAGTTCTTACCTCCTGAGCTAATGTCGCTGCTGCTTTTTACCCAAAAATACAGTTTAACCCTCCTATTATATTTGGGGTCAATTTGACCCCATTCAGTGTTTGATATCTCTTAAAAACCAGTTAACCCTTTTTTATATTGAGACTTTATGATTTTTCTAATTTGGTGGGATTGAATAGTAAAAATGCAATAAACATAATGCTTTGACCCCCTGTAACTGCATAAAATATACAGCCAAATCTCAGATTTCTTTGCGGATGATTCTGGTGGCACTTTCCCGTACGGATGCCAAACTTTTCATATTTATGGTTAAAAGGCTAGTAATTTGGGAGACAATAAGAAAGCAATTTTTTATTACAATATTTTTGTGTTTACTCCAACTGTTGGGCTCAATTTGACCCCAAATGTAAAACCGGTCATAAAATCTGAACATCATAGGAGGGTTAAAAGTATGAAAAATGGTGCGTTTGAAAGGTTGCATCTGCTTGGAGTCCATTCATTTTGGTGTCTTTGAAGCTCAATATCTCAAAAACACTCGCAGATTGAACTTTATAATTCCATGGTCAAGCAGTGGTGATCTCACCAGCAGGGACACACCTGAGGATGAATGGTAATTAGCCTAGCCACATTGCCTTTACCAGGCCATGAATGGTAATTAGCCTAGCCACATTGCCTTTACCAGGCCATGAATGGTAATTAGCCTAGCCACATTGCCTTTACCAGGCCATGAATGGTAATTAGCCTAGCCACATTGCCTTTACCAGGCCATGAATGGTAATTAGCCTAGCCACATTGCCTTTACCAGGCCATGAATGGTAATTAGCCTAGCCACATTGCCTTTACCAGGCCATGAATGGTAATTAGCCTAGCCTCATTGCCTTTACCAGGCCATGAATGGTAATTAGCCTAGCCACATTGCCTTTAGCAGGCCATGAATGGTAATTAGCCTAGCCACATTGCTTTAATCAGGCCATGAATGGTAATTAGCCTAGCCACATTACCTTTATCAGGCCATGAATGGTAATTAGCCTAGCCACATTACCTTTATCAGGCCAGACATTGCAACATTGCCAGCTGTTTCTGTTCTGTTGCATATCCCCCTAATTAAGTGACTTTTTTTGCTCTGGTTCAGTTCACCAGCTGGTATGGAGGCCACAGCCAACACTGTAGCTCAGCCTAGTTCTCAGGCCTTTGGGTCCCTGATTGTGCCTCCAAACTTCTGCGAGCAGATGCCCAATAACTAAAGTCTATAATAGTCTATTTAAAAAATATATTTCAATGTCATGTGTCCTTGGGAAATTTTATGCACCGTGTCTTGCATTTAGGCCACTCGTGGTACAAAACTGCCACCATCTGATTTCTCCGACCAGGTGCAGTGATTGTACTCTCCGTTTGTAATTCTTTAGACCTTTCTTTCATGTAACGAATGCGCATCGTGGTGAGATGTCATGCGAAATGAAGCATTCTGCCGGTAATAAATTCATCGTATTGTCTCATTTCGTAGTGTAATGTTCTGTTCTGAGCACTCACCATGAAGCCGAGTAAAATAAGATGTTGACGTCTCTCTCCCTCTCTCTCTCTCTCCCGGTTCTCCACCTGCAAACGGAATAAAGCGTCTTTCATCCCACGGTGAATACATTCAGCCGCGCTTAATATGCGCAGGCCAAAGCGGCACGATTATCACATCAATCAAGAAAGCGTTAGAATGGACCGGGAACTGCGTAATTGGGATCGGGGTTTAAATTACGGCCTTTGTGAAGGATCCCCCGCTCCTTCGCCCGTGCTGCTTAGACGCGGGCAGAACGATAACCTCTAATTAAACCTTGCGCGTAGCACAAGGTACGCTTATCATCCTGCTCAGTTCGCAGCTGAAATTATCACGAATTCCACAATTTATTTATCCAGACCAGCAATTATGTTTTTTCTGGTATATATATATATTTCATGGGGGGCAGCAATGACAAAGCTTCTTTTCTTTCTGAGTTTGTAACAGGACAGTGAGAGAGGATTCAATCTCGTGCCTGTATTTGAAGGTCTCGTGTTTAACACTTTACCCGTGTTTTATTTTAGCCCCTGAGATCCATAACAAGACGTTTATGTGGTTTTACGTTCCAGAAACAATCTCTGTACAGTTTTACGTGTCCGTTCATCAGCAGCTCTCGTGAGCTTTACCAAGAGCAGTCTGTTTTAGTGACTGTGTCTTTAAGGCTTTTTGATATCAGTGAACCTCTGTTCTGATTGGCCGGTAAGCTCCGATGAACACCGTCTGTGCGCTTGGATTTGTTCCAGCTAGGTGGGCCGCGTATCGTTGTGATGTCATAACTTCATTTTCTTCACATGAATTGTGTGGATTTATTTAGGGACTGTGTGTTTTGATACTTTCACAGTGTTTGTATTGCATGATCAACTCCTTTATGATCCACATAGCGAGGGAAATTGTCCACAATATGGGACCTTTAGCAGATGCCTTCTCAGTGAGATGCCATCTCTGTGCATTGAACCATATGGCGCCATTAAGTGCTGCTCATAATTTGTGTTTGCCATGTGAATGCCGTGTAAGACTAAAATAAGCAAGACAATGAGACCTTAATATTGTGTAAGTGTTCTTCTTTACTACTTAATGTTTGTTTGGTGTGATGTGGCTTTTGAAGTGAATGTTTTTCAAGTGCAATGCACAGGAAGCTGTGTTGGTGTCACTTAGTCCGCCTTCTAATACCACTCGCACATGAAAGCCACAGCTGTGAACTACTGTGAACTTGACACTGAATCCGCTGAGGAAAAGCAGATGTGGCTCCACCTGCTGGCGGTAAATCGGAACAGCCCATCTTTACGCAGTCCAGATGGGAGAGTGCCATGCTACGCCGCCTTGCTGTGCGAATCAAATCAGGTCAGCGCGCTTAAGCCACTCAGTGGTTCCAAACATTGATCAGCCAACCCATTATCTAATCCTAAGCAATTTCCTAATGAGCTGAAGTAATATGATGCGTAATATTATGAAGTGTTTTAATCAGCTGATGTAACGTAATGCTCTAATACCTTCTTCCTCCAGAGGTAATCAGTGCCACAGTGGCTGAGTAACAGTGCTCTGTACTCAAGGATGCAGGTGTGTTTCTGGGAACCTAGTCTCTGTGGCTACTGTAGGTGCAATTTGTTTTTGCTTTCCCCTTATTTCATTTCACCCTTATCATGTGTGATTCATGTATGCTACTGAGTCATGTGACTGAAGGTTGCTGTCTGTCTTTGTGTGTGTTTGATCTGTGGTATAAACACGATGCCCCCCCCCCCCCCCCCAATAGCATTGGTTTATTGTGCTGACTGTTACATATTATTATGAAAGCATATTTGTAATGCTTTGCTTGAAGTGGGTCTTGCATGTTGTTTATTATACCTTATGAAGTGCTCTATAATGCACCCTGTTGCTGTAAGTTTTTTTACGGCACATTTCCATGTACATATTGTTCTAGGGCACTAGCTAGGGATGCACAATATGGAAATTCTGGGACTGATATCAATTTTGCTGGCTATATAGTCCAGTACGTCTGTCAGCATGAGATGTACATCTCAGCACAAATGCAGACTGGTGCCAAGATCCCACATTCTTGGAAGAAGCGGATGAGTGAGCACAGATACCAACTTATTAAGGAAAAATGTAACTAATTTTATTTGTAAAACGAAATGTTTAAACTCGCTTCCTTTTTTCTTGAGCAGAGATCATGAGTCTAAAAACAATGGGTGTTCCTCGCTGGTAAGAAAAAAAAAAAGTCAATAAAAGTGGTTCAGACTATTATGATTCTACTTCTTTTTCACATAAATGACAGGATATATAGCATCCTCATATCAGCCTTGCAAATAGACCATAACCGTGTTTATTTCCCAATGACAATGACTTCTCCTTGAGCTATTATCGGCCAGTATGTTATCACCCATATCCATAGCTTGCACTAGTGTCATAATGCTTATCGTATTACTCATGCAGCTGTTTCAACTTTCTTGTCAATGTCATGCTTATGTAATGCCTATGTATGTTTATGACAAGGGTTATGGCAGCTACTGTATTTACTGCCCATAATGGTGTTTGAGTCAGAATGCCCACTAAAGCATTACTAAATAAGCCTTAGCTAATGCTAGTAGCATAAACGGAGCTATAAACCATCGGAGTGGATACACTTGTACTGAGCCCTGTCCTGTTATTTTCAGATCCCTGTGTTCAAGCATTCGGCTTCAGGGCCAATGTAGTTCTAGATGCTTGGAAGGCATCCTGAAGCCTCTTGCCTCCCAGAATGGCTTTTGAGTTTCCCTTGATAAAAGGGGACACGTGTAATCACTGTACTCAATCTCATGAGATATACACTCACTGAGCACTTTATTAGCTGTTTATTAGACTTATTTTTCTACTTAGTGGCTGCTGTAGCCTATCTTAGCGGTTTGACACATTGTGCGTTCAGAGATGCTGTTCTGCGTACCACTGTTGTACTGTGTGGTTATTTGTGTTCCTGTCACCTTCCTTTCAGCTTTGAACTGTCTGGTTTTTGCTGCTCACTGGAAGTTTTTTTTTGTTTTTCGCACCATTCTCTGCAAACTCTAAAGACCGTTGTGCATGAAAATACCAGGAGGTCAGTCGTTTCTGAGATACTCAAACTACCCTGTCTGGCACCAGTAACCATTCCACGGTCAAAGTCACTTACAGTAGATCACATTTCTTCCCCGTTCTGACGTTTGGTCTGAAAAACAACTGAACCTCTTGACCACGTCTGCATGCTTTTATGCATTCAGTTGCTGCCACATGATTGGCTGATTAAGTATTTGCATTAACCAGCTAGTGTACAGGTCTACCTAATAAAGTGCTCAGTGAGTGACACGTGTCCCCGTCTTTAACGTCCTCTAAAAGGACACGAGTACTGAATGGACAAGCCCCCTCTGGTTTTTTGGTATGAACAAGAGGTGCTGACTGAAATATCACAAAGCCAGCGTGCTGTCACCATCTGCCGGACCTACCAGCCCAGGCTCTGTGGAAACTACGTTAGCGTGAGACGTGAATCAGGGCTGCTGTTAAATGGACATGACCCCGCAGTGTCGGTCGTCAGACAGACAGTGACTGCAGGCTTCGGTTACGCTGGCCTTTGATGATGTTCAGGGTTTCTGTAAGTGGCTCGTGAATTGAACTCCTCGAACACGACTACTCAGTTCTAGTTGTAAGGTGTCAGAGTGCTTGCATTCATTCCAGCTAGATATATCACCAATTGAATAAGCTAATGTCTTCGACCGAGCAGTGCACAAATTTATGCTTTTTATAGTCCCAGAGGACATTCTGAATGGAAGGGTCTATAGAGTTGCGGAACGTGACGGATGGTAAAAAAATGCAGAGAATTATTCTACCTTTGCCATAAATATTTACCTGTTTCCTTTACTGTATAGGTTATCCATATTTAATTGTCCATATCCCCCCGCAGATGTGACAAATCCCCTTTTAGGTTGTGCTCACTCCAAACACTGTAGACTGACTAAGCTTTTCTGTGTCTCTCAGTGCATTCTATTTATCGAAGGCGTGCAGGAACTGAACTGGATAAATTGCGAATGGGAAACTAGTGTTTTTGTTCTTGCCTAACGCGTTGTCCTATACCTGTTGCGTTTATCATTTATTTGACATTGTTTATCATTTCAGGTTGAGTGCTAATACAGACTTGTACAAGCCAGATGAGGAAGGTCTGATTGATTACAATATCAACAATGCTGTGTGAGGTAAAGCTAATGTGTGGCTGATATAGATTTAGAGCTGTTAGATGGCAGATGTTTTCTCCCTCGTAATCAAACATTGCTAAATGCATCTGTGAAATGGTTTCCTGTCAGTTAACCCTCACAGAGGTGATGAGGTGACCACACAGATACCCCCCTCCCCCCCCACCCTCCCTTACTGGTATCTGTCTCAGGAAGTCGCCCCCTCGCCTCCACCCCCACCCATTGGTACAAGCCTGAGGTAGTAAATCAGTGAAGTGAAGTGGTAATGGACGATGAGTTGTCGTTGATAGTCTGGCGTGTTGGCAGTGCCCTGGAGGGGTCAGTACAGGGCCGCGTGTCGGGCCCGTTGGTCGAGTGTTGGCTTTCAGCGCGCGGAGCTGTTTGGCTCAGGTTTCCTCACATTAGCGCGGCTGCCTGTCTGTCTTCACTTCCTGAGTGTGGAGCTGCGGTGTGAGCGCTAGTGAGCGCTAGCCTGCGCCGCGGGCCCCCATGAGTGCTGCTCTGTTCGGAGAGTGTCTAAAGGTCAGTGTTTAGAGCGCCTCTTTGTCCTGCTCCTGTTTGAACACCCCTGGAATTTCAGCGAGTGCCGTCCAAACCTTTTCATTTCTGCGCCGCAAGTTTTGACATTTTTGAATTAGTGTAACTCTCGGTGGGTAGACCTTTCGTCTCACTGCGACAAGGTACCGAGTTTGAATCCCGACGAGGGCCTTTCTGTGTGGAGTTTGCGTGTTCTCCCTGCATCTGTGTGGAGTTTACATGTTCCCCCTGCATCTGTGTGGAGTTTACATGTTCCCCCTGCATCTATGTGGAGTTTACATGTTCTCCCTGCATCTATGTGGAGTTTACATGTTCTCCCTGCGTCTGTGTGGAGTTTACATGTTCCCCCTGCGTCTGTGTGGAGTTTACATGTTCTCCCTGCGTCTGTAGGGAGTTCTTCCCAGAGACATGCAGTAGACTACTTGGGCACTAATTGCCCGTAGGTAATGAGTGTATGAGTGAATGCGACGCCTTGTAATCGATTGGCGGCCTGTTCAGCTGTGTATTTCTACCTCTTGCCCACTGCATGCTGGGATAGGCTCCAGCCCCCCTCCTCTCACCCATGACCCTGATGAGGAATCAGCAGTTGAGAAAATGGATGGAAGGGTAATGATGGGTGCCGCATAGCGCGATGGGCTTTTCTGCTTCCCGCGAGCGCGGTTCTGTGGCTGCGGTGTCCTGCGACTTGTGGAATATTCAGTAGTGTTTATAGCAGGTCAGCGCTTCACATGCTCTCAATGTGCGGTATCCCGGTTAGCACCACGGCAAAGACAGAATAGGTGTGAAGCGGCTATTATCAGTATTCAGCGGGGGCTTAAGCTGCACTTGCATGTTCTAGGCTCAGTGTCCGATTGCTTCATGGATATTGACAATCTTTTAGGTCTACTACACAGCAAAAACTGCAATATTAAATTCACTTTTAGGTAGAATTTTTACTCTGACAGGTTACATTATTCTTTATTATTATTTATTATTCATTATTGCATTATTCTTACATACGTTGAATGATGGTTAGAGTCTTTTTTGCTGTGCATAAAGGACTTCAATTAGACCATGTCCATTCCACAGATTGACTAATTATCCTGTCTGTCATTAGCCATCTGTTTCTGGAACTCTGTCTGTCATTGGTAACATCAACTTTAATTCCCGATGGATAGCTTGAGCAATGCATGCTCTTATCAAACGGATGGATCATTGGGTAGATTAAAAAAAGCTTTTTTTCTATACAGAGAATAGAGTTTATTTGTAATATCTGTGGAGGGGCTGCCATCTGAAATAAAATTAGACATTTATACAAGAAATGAGATCACACACATAAATATGTCCAGAACCAACAAAGTACAAATATTCATTTTAAACATGCCACAGTCATAGTCACAAAACAGCATTTTAACAGCAGTTAAATTTACCCAACCGTAGGATCCATAAGAGTATCTTTGTTTTGTGTGTGGGTTAGGCCTTGTGTGGACGGTCTTTATATACTCCGTCTTGAGGTGGAAATCTTGGCGCCCGGAGGTTTAATAATAGAATCTACAATGCGCGTTTAAGGGTCTGGTTTCAGCCGGGGGTGACATTTTTTTGACACGTCAACTTGACAGCACCAGTTGCATCCAGTCGCAGACAGATTTTATTTTGAGGGAATTTGCACGAGACGTCAGGTGTGGCGTTCACTGTAGGTACCCATTGATCTGATAGATGTGTGAGTGTGCTGGTTATGGCTTCATTGTGTGAGACTTCTCTCTGGTTGTGTTCGAGGGGAGCGGGGTGACGTGTGAGGCCTTTTGATGAGTGCTGAAAGGCGCGGTTGTCGGCGGCGACGCACCACCGTCGAGCCCAACAGGTGTGTGCTATTCCGAGGCTCGGAACATCAGTGCAGCGTGGCGGTGTAATTTAACAAGATCACCAGACAAAGCAGAGCAGAAAATAACCTCACCCCCAACACCCCCTCACCCCCAACAACCCCTCACCTCCAAACTTCCCCTCACCCCCCAACATCCACCCAACATCCCCTCACCCCCCAACATCCCCTCACCCCTCAATATCCCCCCAACATCCCCTCACCCCCCAACATCCGCCCAACATCCCTTCACCCCCAACAACCCCTCACCCCCCAACATCCCCCCAACACCCCCTCACCCCCCAACATCCCCCCAACATCCCCCCAACACCCCCTCACCCCCCAACATCCCCCCAACATCCCCTCCCCCCCAACATCCCCTCACCCCCAACATCCCCTCACCCCCCAACATCCCCTCACCCCCCAACACCCCCTCACCCCCAACATCCCCCCAACATCCCCTCCCCCCAACATCCCCTCACCCCCCAACACCCCCTCACTCCCCAACATCCCGTTACCCCCCTGACAAAACCTAGAATAAAGCAGGTAAAATAAGGTATAGGCAATACGATAAGATGGAATGGTAAAAACAGCACAACATTAAAGAGATGAAAGGCACAGGAGGGAGTATGTGAGAGAAGATTGTTAGGAAAATGTGGGAGTATGGTACAGTATATTACAGGTGACAGATTAAGCAGAGGACAATCCTCCCCTGGAGCAATGCGGGGTTAAGGGCCTTGCTCAAGGCCCCCGGTAGTGCTGGAAGAGGTATGTCTTGTCTACCATTCCCACCTCCACCTTCATCCCTCCTCCTCTCCCCCCCCATTTGCCAGGAGCTCCTCTCCTCTCTCTGTCATGAATCAAATGAATTGTCCACTGTATCCTCTCAGGGAGTCTCCTGGCTGCTGTTCCACTGACTTCTCTGACCAGCACTTATCTCAGGCGTGGAATTCTGGGATTGCGACAAACCACTAAGATAAGAATCAGACCTGGGTCAAACACAAGCCTGTTTTGGATTCAAATAATTTTCTGAGCTGAGCTGGTCTGGTGTACGGGAACCTGTGAAATACTCTCAAAAAGGGCAGACTCCACCTTCTGGTCCTCTTGGCTGGCTCAGTTGCACCAGGCAAGATCAATTGAGCACGGAAAAGTACTTGAATCTAAAACAATTACGTATTTCACCCAGGTTTATATTGCATCATTGGGGCTGCCTGTAGCGTAGTGGTTAAGGTAAATGACTGGGACACGCAAGGTCGGTGGTTCTAATCCCGGTGTAGCTACAATAAAATCCACACAGCCGTTGGGCCCTTGAGCAAGGCCCTTAACCCTGCATTGCTCCAGGCCGAGGATTGTCTCCTGCTTAGTCTAATCAACTGTCCGTCGCTCTGGATAAGAGCGTCTGCCAAATGCCAATAATGTCATGTAATGCATCACACACCCCCCCCTCCCCTTCATCATCCCCTCTGCCATTGCTGCTGTCAGCCAATGACGAACAGCTGCCTGCACCCACCTCCTGTCCTGTCTGTAGGAGGGTGGGCTGTGTAGCTGCTGTGTGTCTGCCCCGCATTGGGTCAGGGCTGCTCTGAGACCCCTGTGGAATGTTAGTGACGGGACACTGTTGACATCGTCACAGTGTCGGCCAGGACTGGGGAGATTACAGATTTTGGGGACCCCCCCCCCCCCCCCCCCCCGCTTACAGATGGGGGATTCTGCATTGGTGAGCATGTCCTTTTCTGTAGAGAATATAAAGTGTATAAAGTGTATGGGAAACAGACAGGATTTGCCTGATTGACCAGGGAGGATCACCTTTGTAGTGGACGAATAGTACTGTAAGCGATATGGTTGTAGTGTCTTCAGTTGCTGAAATAGAAGTATTCCTGTTAGCACTGGATCTGCTATCACAAGGTGACGTGGGCCTTCGTTGATCTAAAGCCAGTTTACGTGCTCTATGTCACAGAGTGAGTCATGGTGTTAAATTTAGTCACATTCTATCCCTGCCGTTTGCATTGGTAATGTGCTTTGTAGAACTATAGGTTTTATTATCGCTTTCTTGTGATGTTGTATCTAAGAAACAAGATTAAACAACAGCAAGAAAGTAGAGAGTAGTGTGCTTGTGCCCTTCGGTTACAGAGTTTAACCATAAACAGCTCAGTAAATATCCACCTGTATAAAAGGATAAAATGTACACACAGTGAGCACTTTATTAGGTATTTATTAGACTTATTTTTTTAGACTGATTAAGTCTAGCTAGTGATGTTAATTTATGACCTCTGTCACTGCCAGTGTTAGCTGCAGCTGCCTGGTGCATTAGTTTGTAAGTAGAAGTCAAAGAGGAAGAGGAGAGTTAGGAAGACTGAATTTTAGTGGCTGGTCTGTCAGGTGTGAAATGATCAGATTACGGTTACGGTTACAATTGCACAACTGTGCAATTAAACACACACACACACACACACACACACACACACACACACAGTAGATGTTGCAATGACATGCTGGTAAATCAAGCAGAAATAAATATTTTCATAAATCTGACACATGGTAATAAACGGCTGGTTATCTTCAGTATTTCTGCTCACAAACGGTCAATTATGCTGTCAGCAAGACCAGCACCCTGCTGTAACTCAAACGCTTGCATTAGATATGGTTGTGCTTAAAATTAGCTTAGATTTTACACAGTTAGCCTGATATGAAAAATACGTATTCTGTTTTAGAGAATACATATTTTTCTGGCAGTTATGTAATTATTTGAATAAATGAAATCAGCTGGTAGCATGTAGCTGGGTGTCATGGTCCCACCGCGGTCCATTTAAGCCCCTGAATCACGCAGCCCACTCCTGTGGAGGGCATTACTGACATGCCGGTCATTTTCACTCTGTCACTGTGAGGGAGGAATGGCTTTGGTCTACAGTGTGGCTGATAGGTAGCCTTTAATGTGACACATCATCTCCACAAGGCGGATTCAATTATACAGGGTTGAGCTGCAAAGATGCTAAGATTGAGCTTCAGCTTGAGAGAAAGACATTGTGTGTGTGTGTGTGTGTGTGAGAGTGAGTGTGAGTGTGTGAGAGAGAGAATGAGAGAAAGAGAGAAAGAAAGAAAGAGAGAGAGAGCAGATGGCACATGTGTGAAAGAGAGAGAGATAGAGATGAGAGACTACAAAGTGAGAAGGAAGGAAATGGAGAGGCAGATTTCAGGTCATACTGAATAAATGCAGCAATAGTTTACAATCCATTCAGATACAGTGAAAACCCCCAGTTGAGTCTTAAACAGTTGAAGCGTAATGGTGCGGATTTATGTACATCTTTCTCCTTGAGAGCTGTTATGTGCTATCAGGTGCCCTTGGGTAAATGAAAAGCTGTGTTCAAGTGGTGTACATGTAAGTGTCACATGGCATGTCACACCCCTGGACGGACAGGGAGGTTTTCACCAGTATTTTATTTATATCACTGGATGGGAGTAGGGAGAGAGAGCCAGAGCCTCCTTAAACAAACAAAACGGTCTTCGTCCATCACCTTTATGGGATTGTGGTCAAGACAACAAACTAAAATAATAAAGCCTAATAAAAAGCAAACTGTAGCTTTCACTTTGTAGCTTTCGCTCTGTCGCTTGTCACCTCGGTGGCTTTCAGCCCTGTCTCTCTCGCCCCACGGCTCTCTCGATGGTGGTTCCCCGGTCTCGGGTTACCAGTAGGTGTGGTCCTCAGATTACTCTGCCTCTTTCCCGTAAACCGACCCCCCACCTGCCACAGTACGCTGTAATGCTGCTGTTGTAGTTACAATGCTGCACTTTATATATGCAGTATGTGTATATCTTTACAAACTTACTGCACTGTATCAGCTGATCAATATTATTCATATTTTGTGATTACTGAATAATGTGAGAAGTCAAATATAAAAAGAAAAAAAAAGTCCTTTACATGTTACGAGTTGTAATGAAAAAGGGGTGTTTAAGCAGAAAATCCTGTCTATGCCTGGATTTTGTGAGACTGTCTTTAGGTAAAGGTAGCGTGTTTGTTTGTGTAATGACTACGCATGTAAGGATGCTAAGTTCAGAAAACAAGGTTGTGATATTTGTATTCGTAGCACAAGAAGAGCCTTTGTTAATATTTAGATAAATTAGATAGGCGAGACGGCAGCCAGCTAGACGATGCCTGGAAGGATTTCCTCATAGTCACAAGATTATCTGCTGTCAAAATGTTGTTTCTGTGAAACCTGTGACTGCTGTTACAAAACCAACCAATCAGTTCTTTGGACACTACATACTGTAAGCTGGCCTCTCTATGTGAGTGTGTGAGACTTCTTCCCTGGTTGATCAATCAATAAACTAAATAAGGTACAGTTTCTCTTTCTTCATAGATTCAGCTTCTGATTTCCACGAAAATAATATTGTGGTTTTGACAGGCGGGGACCTGGACTGATGAGGGCGTTCTGCTCTACCTCTCTCTCTCTCACCTTTTCAGCCTCATCTGGGAGACCAGTGAATGTGACAAATGATCACTTGCTAACGTTGGAAGTCAAGACAAGTGATGTGATGTGATATGACTGTTATAAATGCTGAGTGGAACTGTCCCACAGTGGGGCCTGGCACATACGTGTTGTCGTGTAGGGCAATTCGCACAGGCCGCCAAATAACGTAGGGATTTTAACGTAGGAGCATAACTGCAAAAGGTAATCAGTCTCATAAAATCAGAAATATCAAAACCACAAATGTAGTATTTTAATTAATAATTAAAATAACCAATATCAATTATTAAAACATACCGATAACCTGAAGTTTGGAAGTTCTTTGAAAGACTGCTTTAACTCGGCTCTCATGTCTATGTGACGCCAAAACAGACACCAGGTTTAATAAAATATTTTTATTAAACAAACGTACAAACACCGAACAGATATGGGGTTGACTAACGGGAAGTTAATTGGGTAAGTTGGGAATGTGTGTGTGCGCGCGCAAGCGTGCATGTCCCTTGAACAAAGGAAAGGTAAAAGTGGGAGTGTTAGAGTGTTAGCTGTGGAAAGAGAGACTACTTGCGTAGTTTTACTCTATAATTACATATGTGAAAGATGGCGAATCAATTCGTCGAAGCAGGGTACATGGAAAAAGAGGGGTTTCCCAAGACCTGCCTTGCTCTTATACAAAGAAAGTTTATTGCTCCCGCAATTACGGGATTGGCTGAACCGAGCTAGATGCCATGCAGGGTGGACGTCACGGAATTGTCCTGTGGGATTGTGGGAAATATGGTCCCTACAGTTGTGTGGACTCCATGTCTGCAGAATAAACAATACTGACTGTTTACAGTTCCTGCCTCGTACCTTTTTTCCACCAAAGCTTGGAATCAGATGCCTTTCACATCAAGTGTGCCTGCCTGTGTCGCAGGTACAGAGGGTCATACAGAGCCAGTTAGGCTAAAGCAGCAAGGATTTATTTCCGCTGACTTTTTATTGTGGCCTAAAGAACAGCCAGCATCTGAAGAATTATTTTGTTTTGTTACCTGGGTAACACATTTTCTCACAAGCCGAAATAAACTCACACTCTCTTTTGGCACTCTTAGAGTCGAGCAGTTTGTTCTCTTTGTGCGGTTCGGTCTTTTGTTTCTGGTATATAGTCATATTTTGTATTATTAATTATTAATATTATTAATTTCATAAACAGATATTCTGTGAAGATTAGTACGAAAGGGCAGGTAGCTCCATGATGATTTGATTACTAGGAGGCAGATCTGCACATGTGGGGGGAGAGGCAATTACACCCCCCAACCCCCCACCTCAAAGTCCTTGATCGCAATCCCTTCAAATAAACTGTTGTATTCTGTCCCCACAAGGTCAGGGATGACTCTGCCTGGCGGATACAGCCTTTGGTGTACTTGTATTATGTTACTGTAAACATGTCAAAGCACAATATTGAATGATCGCTCAGTTTAAGACAGCAAAGCTGTTGGCCCTTGCAGGCTTTCTTCTGAGGGAGAGTGTGTCAGTGCCGAGCGACACGGTTTGGCTTGACAGTCTGCCCACGCACCCAGATTTCCGCTGAAAGCCCGAACGTGTCGTATCAGTTCCCGGGGAAATTGGGCCGAAGGTGCCTCTTACACGGTTCTCGCTCACACTAAAACCATTCCCTCGTCTTTAAAGCCTGAAGTGAGGCAACGTCGTTTCCACGGCGCCTTTTTACGCCCTCTTTCCCGCCCGCTCTGCGCTCGAACTCGCTGCGTGGCGGCGGCTGTCATTCACACGTTTATTTCCTCTCTTCCTCTCCCTCGCCACACTCACTTCATCCTCCTGTGGGCGGAGCTTGGCTGTTCGTCTTTCGCAACAGGCAGAGCTGGGAGTTTCCTATCTCAGCCAACAGGAACTCTGTCGCACTCACTGCTTGCAACCCATCTACATTTCCTGTTACATTCTTGTGGTCGTAATTATCTCCAGATAAGGAGTACTTAAAGGTGAACTTAGAAGATTCTCTCCCTTTGACAGTCGCACGGACACAGTGTTTTTTTTGTGTTTAATTCTCTCTGTCGGACTTCAGTTCAGTTCCCCAGCACTTCTGTTAGGGAATGGGATGACAATCACTACTCAAGAAGGAACGGCAATGCCAATGCAAACAGATCTTGGTACAGTATGGGGTGTTATTTGTTCAATTTAATTGTCAACATCAAATATTTATTTCCCGCTTGAAAAAACAGAGTCGTTCAGTGAGAAAGAGGGACTTGCTTTCATTGACTTAAGTTTTTTTGACTTATTGTTCTTCTGCTGCTGTTGCCTATCCACTTAGAGGTTTGATGTGTTGTGTGTTCAGAGATGCTCTTCAGCATACCACTGTTGCAAGCATAGTTACTGTCACCTTCTGTCTGCTTTGACTAGTCTGGCCCTTCTCCTCTGACCTCTCTGATTAACAACACATTTCTGCCCGCAGAACTGCAGCTCACTGGATGTTTTTTGTTTTTCGTACCATTTTCTGCAATTTATCAGATACTCAAACCACCCTGTCTGCCGCCAACAATTATTCCATGGTCAAATTAACTTATATCACATTTTTTACCCATTCTGAAATTTGGTCTGGAAAACAGATGAACCTCTTGACCATGTCTGCATGCTTTTATGCATTTAGTTGCTGCCACATGATTGGCTGATTAAATATTTGCATTAACAAGCTGGTACAGGTCTACCTAATAAAGTACTCACTGAGGGTATGATTATATTTATAGAGGGAGACATGTTAATGAAACCCATGAATACAATTGCAGCTATTGTGTTCCAGTACTAAATCATGCATTAAGGCAATGAATAATACAGAGTTCTGGTCTATTTTAAAATTCACAATATAGTCATCTAATGAACATCTAAAGACTAGCCATTGTGAAATAATGACTAAAAAAAGAAAATAAATTAAATGCAACCTTGACTTTGGCCTTTTATTACACGTATATGATGTGTTCCCTATTTTTTTTATATAGATCCCTGATTAATTGGTTGGATCAGTTTGTCGAAGGGATAATTTAGTGCAATCCATAATTGCACTAAAGGAAATCCAAAGTACTGACCCCATGTTGACCGCTTGTTGACTGTACATTGATCGAGATGTCCTGGCACGATGAATCATAGAGTGGTCAGGAGTGCGTACCTGGCCGCAGGAACAGATTCACCGTCCGGCGTACGAGTGTATCTTTAATCTAAGTGGAGGTGCGCCTCTTTGGTGCCAAAAGCCTTAATGCGATTGTCACAGTTGTTATTCTCCGTGATCCCTCAGCCGCAGTGCTGAGAGTAATGTGTATGAGTCTGGCCCTGGGCCGGTTGGGTCTGTCTGCAGGCCTTTTGCCCAAGGAGCTGAGCCTGGCTAATGGAAGAGCTTGCACTGAGATTGTTTCATCATTTTTCACATTTCAACATTATTCTCCGTTTGCAGCGTTGGGTCTATTTTGGACAGTGGCTGGCTCTTGCTTTCAGGGTCGACGGCAGTTCCATTCCTGGGACTCAGGCTCATAACGTCCTGGTTATTAGGGCCCGCTGTGCCCCCCGGAGGCAGCGGCTCATGGGGTCAGACTGGGGCTTCGGCTCAGTTAGCAAGTTCAGATCCCGACAGGCTACACTACGCTACGCTACGCTACGCTACAGGCTACACTGCCTAGCTGTGGGAGGTATTCACAGAAAGGTGTGGGGTTACTCCCCCCCCACACACACACACAAACACACACCCGCATAATTAGCAGGAGTAACTGAATCATTTATATGTTGGTGCATAAACAACAGAGAGATATACATTTCCAAGACAATCCAGATGGCCTTTTTTGTTTAAATAAACGTTAATAAAAGCTACCATTTGCTTCTGTCCTTGGGGCTTTCTGAGGTTTATTTTACTGATCTCAGGCCTTTAAAATAAGATTGAGGAAAATAACACATATCATTTCATTCTTTAATTACATTTAATAGCCTAATATTTGAATGAAATTCTCACCGTATGAGGCACAGGATGTTAATATCTTAAGGTTTTATGTACTGATATCTTGTTTTCTCTCAAATTTATATTTTCTCTGCTTGCAGGGATATTCAGTTCTTGGTGCTGTTTTTGGAAATGCCGAGGGTGGGCGGGAGAGAGTGAGGGTGGGAGGGATGGAGAGAGTGGGTGGGAGGGAGGGAGAGAGATAGAGAGAGAGAGAGAGAGAGAGAGAGAGAGATGAATAAACAGAACCTCCGATGAGTCAGGTGGAGAAAAAGTGCCTCACCTTTATGGCAATAAAGGAACAGTATGATAGATGTATGACTCAGATAAAGTCAATGAAACGGGTTTTCTAAAGATGCATGCCTGGCTCGGTCCCACTGGGGAACATTAGAAAATAACATGATCTGAATGAAGGCAGTAAAAAATACCCCAGCCTATAAATATGGTCTGGAGTCGTGATAATGCTGGTAAATGGTTTGGGTAGATTGCAGTGAGTCTCACTGATATTCAAACAGGGAACGTGTGATGATTAAGCACTTCATAACTCCTGTGAGACTGAGTGTATGTCTGCCATGCGGAAATAAAACAACCATATAAAGCATTTGTTTTGCATATGAAGGTTATCAGTATTCACTTTTGTTTCTTCAGGAATATGAAAAAAGGAATTGTCTAGACTGTCTTGGAAGTTGTGAAACATCTTTGCAAAAGCTATGGAAACTGTATCACTGTATGAATTTGTTAACTGTATGAGTATAATATGTACAGAAGTGCGTATTATGTAAGGAGTTCTGATTAATATCTGTGTAGGTGGTCCTCTAAACTTTAGCTGTTAGAAGATTCCAAATTCCATTCAAAATTTGATGGCGAGGGAGGACTTAACTGAATAAAACAAAAACAAATGATGAAATCTGGAAAACTGTACTCGCTGACCTGAACTAAGGGGCATTGTTTCTGATGCAAGATGATTCGCAGAAACATTGCAGTACATCATAGGGTAGTTCTTGTATCGTTAAATCTCGTATCGTTTCCTGAAAGGTTCTCTTTGACCCGCACTGTGATTGGCTGAAATAAATGAGCTGTGGCCTGTGCACTGGTGACTGGCTGTAGGAATGCAGTTGAGTTGAGTTGCGCAGGGCTGTATGTGCGTAAGTGCAAGCTGTGGATGGTGGTGCACAAGATAGCACTGTCGCCTCACACCAAAAAAAAGGGAAGACCATAGGTCTGTGAGTCTTTGTGTTTGTTCTCCCCGCGCCTGCGTGGGTTTCTTCCAGGTACTCTGGTTTCCTCCCACAATCCAAAGACATGCAGGTTAGGCTACTTAGGTGGGGTCACTGTAGATGAGAATGTGTGCTCAGTCAACCTACCCTGTATAAATAAATGTTTAAAAAGATTATCTGAATGCGGCATTATCTTTCTCTGAAGCAGAAGGACTATCTTAGCAGCTCAACACTGTCTCTTATAACCCTGTATACCGGAACCCTTCTGTTCTGTACCAGACCTGTTTACATAAGCTGGGTATGTCTCTCCACACAGTGTGTTTAAGCACCCTGGATATAACAACAATCCCCATGGTGCAGGGAAGCCTGCAGCCTTCTCAAAGGCTTTGCTTTCTGTGCTGTCCGCTCCAGAATCCTTAACTGAACATTGTAATGCTGATGTAACAGTGACTACTGGCAACTGAAAGCAAGGCGTTGTAGAACAGAAGAATTAAAAAAAAACATTCCAAAAGCAACCTCCACTCCAAAGGTTAATAAATGCACATTTGTTTATCCTGCTCAGTGAATCAGCAGTTTGGCAGATCTGGATGTGCTGGGGGATGAGTTTGCTTTAACAGGCAGGTGGTGATTTTCAGTTGTGTTTTGTTGATGTGTTTAATGAGCTCTCATAATAATCACCACGTTCCAGCCCTAAGGTCCCGGGCCATTTCGTTTGGACTACAGATCAGGCTCTGCTTGTGCTGATGATGTCATGTGTGACGTTGTGTCTGTTTCGGATTCAACCACTTTCAATCTGTGCTCGATTGATCTTGCCTGGTGCAATGAAGCCAGCCAAGAGGACCAGAAGGAGGGTTCTGAGACTAGTTCCCAGGTACCAATACACCAGACAAGCTCAGTGAAGCGTGGAAAAGTATTTGAATCCAAAACAATGACGTAAGTATTTGCCCCAGGTCTGCACACTGGGGACGTACCTAAGAGCGAAGGAGCTGGCCTGGCACGTCGAGGTTCGGCTGGAGTGAGCCATCTGGGCACTATGTGTCCCTGGCACAGCTCAAGGAGGGTGAGAGGGGGGAGGGCATGGTACGCCCCTATCGCGGGGCACCAGATGGTGGCCACGGGTAGAACGGGGGCCCCCGCTGCCCTGCCATCGATTCTTCCACAGTCCCGGCCTGGATCTCATGGACCTCCTGGAGATTAGGCACTCAGTGCCGAACCGCTAATCCGGGCCGTGTCACAGACGTAATTAATAATAATTTAATTATTATTATGAATTATTTGTCTTATTTAGCTGATACTTTTTATCCAAAGCTACTTACACTTGAAGTAGCTTAATACCTTTTGACTCAGAAGACAGATGATCAGCACAAGATCTTTCGATCACTCGATCAAAACATTTACAGAGTCAGTCATTCGTTCATCATAGTCTTTTTCCTGCTCTAATCTAACTTTACTGTCCTATTTCACCAACCCCTCTACATTATCTGAATTCTATATATTTACAAATAAAAAAAATATATATATGAAAAAAACACTCCCTCCCTATGCTACTCCGACTTCTACCATTAGAAGAAGGTGTATCTCTGTTTTGGCCCCCAAGTTTCCTTTTCTGTTTGTTCAACTGCCCATTGTTAAACCCCCAGCCAGGTACCCATGATCTAACTCACCTATAAGACAGGTGAACCAGGGTTTGCCTCTGGGTCAGTCAGGAGCTCCCAGGCTGGCAGTGGGACTCTCTGGAGCTCTTCTGATGCAGAACGGGGCACTGCTGACGGGCCCTGTGGGTTCGGCGCCTAATTTGGCAGTGGTGCGGGGGAACAGCCTGTAGCATAGTGGCTAAGGTACATGACTGGGACCCGGAAGGCTGCGGCCCAGTGTAGAAACAATGCGCAGCTGATGGCCCCTTTGAGCGAGCCCCTTTGGATGAAGGCGTCAGCTAAATAACTGTAAGGTACTGAGTAACAGGGCCTCTGCTGATTCAGCTCTGATTGGATTAGCTGTGAATATGAACCGCCTCCCCCCTCCCCCTCCTCCCCCGGATGTTATTTCACTGAGAATTGTGCAATGGGAATACACCAAGCTGTCGGGTTTTATAGAGATTAATGCCTCTGCTCTCTCTCTCTCTCCCCCCACATCCCATACTGGGATCTTTGCCCAGATGATTATGGCACTTCCTGTTGCTGCGCCACCCTTTGGGTGGGGGAGCTGGTCATAGGTCACAGAATGGGGGGAGGGGGAGAGGGGGGTCAAGTCTCCTTCCTCCGCTCTAACACTCTTCTTCTCCTCCTTGGCGTGCATCCAAAAATACTCCTGTTTTGAGTACTGGGACACATCCATTATCACACAGAGGGAGACAGTGAGAACCACATGGACATGCTGTGGGGGGGCGTGGCCAGAACACAGAGATAGAAGGAGGAAGTGACATCACAGCAGGGCCTTCATTGGCCTGCTCCTGTGCCTGGTCCACAGTCTGTTCTCCAGAACGCTGAGAGACCTCGCCTGCCATCGCAGTCTCATCTGCAGGTGCTACAGCATCACATCAAGCTCCGTATACCTTCTGATATTTCTTCAGTTCAGTTTATTATCACCATTTACACATATAGAACTGCATGCACTGGAATTAGCTTCTGAAAGCGTCTCACAGTCGATAACACACATTTAACGACAGCGACACCGACAGGCAGTGAATGACATTGAAACAACACCAACAAAACATTACACGCATAAATGTGAAGTGCGTAGTGTAACAGAGCAGTCCATTCAGTGCTATTGAAGCCAGGTCATCACACTGCATTCATGGGAAACAGGGTGAGGAGGATTTGTCGGGAGGAGTTTGCAGGGTGGTAAAAATCGGCGGCAAGCAGAAATGACTGGTGGCAGCTCCCGAACTTCCACTTAAAAAGGCTTTAACTTGGAGGTGAGAGCTGGGTATGGAGCGGTTTGTCTCGTACGGGTTTGATATGTAGGAAATTGGTGGCTTTCGACATCAGGGGATATTGCATTTTGAACTGTGTTTGTAACGCTAGGCTAGCGACAGCCTTCCACCGCTGGCTTTATATCCGCTGAAATGCCAGATGGCAACTCTGCGAGAGTCACAGAATTATGACTGGCACTCTGAAAGCCCGCTGTGGGCACTGCCTGTGTGTGTGCGTGCGTGTGTGTGTGTGTGTGTGTGTCACTGCTGGAGCTGGATCCAGAGAGAGTGCCTCCCACTCTAATGCTCACTGGGGTGACGCAGAGCCTTTAAAAACACCATTCCCTGGGTTTCCCCACTGCTGTGTTAAAGGGGCACGTCACCCCAGAATTTATTTAAGGTATATTTTTCTATTCACTCAGTACTGTCTATCCATCCAGGGAGTTTAGCTGAGTTTTCTAGATATCCGCTGCAGCTCACGCTGATACAACAGACATCAACAGACCCATATTTTCATAGTTGCTCAATGTGGAAAATATTTACATTTGTAGAACTGAACGGCAACATCTCTCTAAATATAATGGCACAGTTACGAACACGCACAGAGCTTAATTTATGGATGGTTTTATCGAGAAATACTTCTACTGAAGTATGAAATATGGGTAACCTTAATTTCATTTTTGACTGTGTGGATCTATCCACTATCCACTGGCTTTACTTTCTCTATGCATTTTAAAGCTTTTATTTAATTTTAAAGCTTTTAAAACCCCTGTAATGTGTGACGTAACGTGTTCTCCTGGACAAACCATATTGCGCCACTGCCTGCACTCTCAGAAATAGTGACAGAGGAGGTACGTTTTTGTTCTTCAAGGATCAAATTTCCCAAATGTACCCCGAAAGTACAGAAGTGTTTTCTTTGGGTAAAAATGAGTAGGGGAGACCGGGGCATAAAAGAACACAGAGCACGTTGAAACATGGGGATTTTTCTGGCTAGCGACAAGCGTGTTTACCTTCTTAGGCAGTTTTTGTGCCTTTATTTGTGAGAGAGTGGGAAGGTGGCACGCTGTGGCAGTGTGACTTCACAGCGGGCACACCCCCTCCCACCCGCTGCTCCCCCCCTCCTGTCTCTGTACCCCCAGTCTGCCCCCCCGCCACGCTGCCGGGAAACGGGCACCCCCTCCGAGGCAGGAGGCTAAAGCCCCCACTTTACAGAGAGAGAGCAAGGGAGCAGCTTTCTCTGGCAGGCTGGTTTCAGGCTTGTTTGTTTCATCATCTCCGCTGCGACAGGCCTTTATGTCATGAAATATAAATAAATGCAGCGTACAAACATTCCTTGCTCTCATTTCTTATTCACCCGGCCTTGTGTCAGCTTGACTCCACATTGCGTTTGGCTGTGTAACTGGGGCAGAAGAACAGTGGAGAGTCTTATCAGACCAAGAGCTTCAGCTGATGAACACAGACTGTGGTGGTTTATGATGCTGCTCCACCAA